>NC_069508.1:184903695-185018695 GCF_027579735.1 Bombina bombina | reverse complement strand
GAGGTCAACCACCCGGATGTTCTGTGTAAGTAATATAGCTTCACCAAATGACCGAAACAGACAAAAAAAATTCAAGCGTGAAGTCGAATTTATTGACGTTTCGGGGAGTAAACCTCCCCTTCCTCAGAACATAAAGTGTATACAAACACACGTGCTTAAATAAGTGTACAAACACACAGTAACCTCCCATTTCCTGTTCTAAAAGGCACCAAAATTACATCATATCCGGTGTAAAACTAAGCGAACCCGGAAGTTTTACACAACAATCACTTCCGGTGTCCGCACATCTTTCTATACTCCATTAACAATATTATAAAACATAAGCCCAACTTCTTAAATATAACAAGTGCTTTAAATGAACAAAAGATCATTGTGTATGTAACATAAACCTGGTGTAACTGTCTCATATTGATTCCACCTCGTCAACAGCGTCTACAAGCTACTTACTCATGTCCGGAAGTGACGTCATTTCCGGTTTCCGACGTCATTCCGTTCTCAAATTAACCAATATACATGTGCTATGTCGGTTCCATACTACAATCTAACTTAACGTGTCACCATAATATAAAATTGCACCTTAAAAGAACAGGTAATATTTGTGTTGACAATGAATACGTGAATACCTAGGGTACTAAACAAAATCACACATGGCAAAACAGTGCATTGGCAATATCTTACAATAAAAAAGCTTAGTGGATGGATGCTTGTAAACAAAGTACGAGTCTGGCGATGGATATATATACAAAAAAACACTAACATTGGTTATGCACTACGAGGAGAATTACCCCTCTTATCCATTGGATTTTAAACAATACAACATGTGATCAGGATCAACAATTCATGTTTTACAATTCAGGGATACAGATCAACCGTAAACTACAATGTGCTAAGTAGTGTGAACAGCGTAGCCATAGTGTGCATGGGTCGTATCAGGAACGATAACACCGCCACCAAGGTCTAGGGAGTGAAAAGCCGTTGACAACATGAAACGTGATGATCCACGTCATCCACTGCAACACACGTGACGTTAATAGTCTGTACACGATTATTCCACACCAGTTGGGTTTGGAAACTATGAGAGAACTTTTAGTAGCCTCGGATAAATATGTCGGTCCACCCATTGAATTTCTTGTACAGTTGGCCGAGTTTTGTCTGACCAAAAATTATTTTAAGTTCGAGAGATCTTTTTTTTCTCCAGGTGGCGGGCACAGCGATGGGGTCGAACATGTCCCCATCGTATCCCAATTTGTTTATGGCGGGTTTTGAAAACCGCTATTTATGGTGTTATGATGTGCCTCAAGTGATTTTTTACAAGAGGTACATCGACGACATCTTAATGATCTGGAGACGGAGCCCTGAGAGTCTACAGGGGTGGTTCCAAGAATTCAACAACACTGACACTATGGTCAGGTTTAAGATGTCATTTAGTGATCATCAAATTGAATTTTTGGATTTGATATTTACTAAGGAACAGACAGGGTTTGAGACCACCTTGTACTCTAAGCCAACAGATCACAACTCCCTACTGATGGCCCAAAGCTGTCATCCACCATCTCTGGTTACAGGGATCATTAAATCACAGTATATAAGGGCCATTAGAAACAATTCTAGCAGAGAGAAGGGGGAATCACAGGTACGAGAGATGCAAAATAGATTTACCCAAAGAGGCTATCCTTCCACAGTTCTGGAAGCTGTTAAAGAACAGATCAAGGATATCACACAAGAGACACTTTTACAGAAGAAGGACCAGCAACAAGACCTTGACAAAAATGTCATTTTTACAACTACTTTTGCACCTAATACATCTAAGGTTGGACAGACCATAAGGGAACATTGGCATATTCTACTTTCCGATTATAAATTGAAATTTGTACAGAATACTCGCCCCTTGGTTGGATACAGACGTAGTACTAACCTCAAGGACCTCTTGGTTATTACAGATCCGGTTAAGAGTTATACCAATGAAGAACGTAAAAGCACACGAAAGGGATGCTTTCGGTGCCCCAATTGCACAACTTGCAACGCCATGATAGCCACTAAAAAGTTTAATCATCCGCATGGAAACCAAGTATATACCATCAATCATCCAATTTCCTGTTCTACTACATTTGTAGTTTACTTGATTATCTATCCATGTGGTCTACACTACATAGGAAAGACTCAAGGAACTATACGTGAAAGTATGGCTAATCATCGAGCTGCGATTAGATCAGCCCTCAAGAAAGGGGAATCTGATCAACCAGTGGCACGCCACTGGCTGGCAGCGAAGCATGCTGTATCTGCAATCAAGTTTATTTTCATTGACTATATTCCAAAGTTGACCCGAGGAGGGGATATGAATAAACTGCTACTAAGAAGAGAGGCAGAATGGATGTTCCAATTAGGAACGCTATACCCTAAGGGACTCAACTCTTCACCAGACTTTGGTGCTTTGACTTGATGTGGAACCAAGTTCAGAAGCAAGTAGTGTTTGGATGGGCTGGCTAGGACCTTAGCACCTGCAGGTTGTGGATGGGGACTGGGGGGGTGGCTTTCCACCTCTTGGCGGGATACCTACCCCTTTCTACAGTCTAGTGTGTTGCAGTGGATGACGTGGATCATTACATTTCATGATGTCAACAGCTTTTCACTCCCTAGACCTTGATGGCGGTGTTATCGTTCCTGATACGACCCATGCACACTATGGCTACGCTGTTCACACTACTTAGCACATTGTAGTTTACGGTTGATCTGTATCCTTGGATTGTAAAACATGAATCGTTTATCCTGATCACATGTTGTATTGTTTAAAATCCAATGGATAAGAGGGGTAATTCTCCTCGTAGTGCATAACCAATGTTAATGGTTTTTGCATATATGTCCATCGCCAGACTCGTACTTTGTTTGCGAGCATCCATCATCCAAGCTTTTTTATTGTAAGATATTGCCAATGCACTGTTTTGCCATGTGTGATTTTTGTTTAGTACCCTAGGTATTCATGTATTCATTGTCAACACAAATATTACCTGTTCTTTTAAGGTGCAATTTTAAATTATTGTGACATGTTAAGTTAGATTGTAGTGTGGAACTGACATAGCACATGTATATTGATTAATTTGAGAACAGTATGACGTTGGAAATGACGCACTTATGTGTAATCGTAACTGGAAGTGGCGTCACTTCCGGTTACCGGACATGAGTAAGTAGCTGGTAGTCGCTGTCGACGAGGTGGAATCAGTATGAGACAGTTACACCAGGCTTATCTTACATACACAATGATTTTTTGTTCATTTAAAGCATGTGTTATATTTAAGCAGTTGGGCTTATGTTTTATAATATTGTTAATGGAGTATAGAAAGTTGTGCGGACACCGGAAGTGATTGTTGTTTAAAACTTCCGGGTTCGCTTAGTTTTACACCGGATATGATGTAATTTTGGCGCCCTTTTAGAACAGGAAATGGGAGGTTACTGTGTGTTTGTACACTTATTTAAGCACGTGTGTTTGTATACACTTTATGTTCTGAGGAAGGGGAGGTTTACTCCCCTAAATGGTTAAATAAATTTGACTTCATGCTTGAAAAAATCCTGGTCTGTTTCTGTCTTTTGGTGAAGCTATATATATATACACATATATATACATATATATATATATATATATATATATATATATATATATATATATATATATATATATATATATATATATATATATATATATATATATATACACACACACACATATATATATATATATATATATATATATACACACACATATATATATATATATACATATATATATATATACAGTACATGTATATGTGTCTGTGTAAAAATATATATATACTCATTAGCAGTAGGAAAAGACACAAAGGGATAAGTTTGGCAGATAAGTAGAAACAGCTACATTACGGGAATAAAAAGCTATGAAAACAAAAAGAGGGCATGCAATGGGTATGTGAAAGTGAACAATGGAAGTAACACAAGGAATGTATATAAAAAAAAGAACATTGAAATTCACAACTGTGGGAGGTTTTAGTTTTTTCCTCAGTAAACAGTTCAGTGCCATTCAAATGAAATGAAGTTATGTACAGAGGGTGAATTTTAGTCTGAAATTCTCCAGGGCATAAAGAATGATGTAGATGGCAAGTGAGAGAGGAGGTTTTACACACAGTGAAAGTAAAGAGCTTTAGCGCAGACAGCTTTTAGTTGAATTAGGGAAGATGGAGCTGCTTGGATTAGCATTAGACAGACAGTAATGCTAAGGCCAGGGATTTGAGTGACAGGTGTAGACAGCTGTCTCCTTAGTACTATTAATGGACAAACGCCGGCAGGCACAGTCACTGTTTCTATGGGCCCCTCCCCTCAGGCCCTGGTCCCGGTGCACCCTGCCAGGACACGACAGCATCCACACCCAAAATAGAAGCATTGCCACGGCAACAGGAACAATATTTGAAACAGGTCTGTTTTGCTAGGAAATATGGAATGTGTGGTGAAAGAGAACTTGTGAGAACGTAAGTGAAGCGAGCGGAAGGACGGAGAGAGGAGAAGCAAGAGGGACAATCGCGCAGAGCTCCAAACAAACTCAGGAAGCCAAGGGATTCCTTACAGCAAGAATACACACATCTGACTTTTATTGAATATTACTATTAAAGGGATAGGAAAGTCCAAATAAAACGTGCATGATTCAGATAGAGCATTTTATTTTAAGACACTTTTAAATTAACTTTTTTTTTCAAATGTACTTTGTTCTCTTGGTACACCATGTACATATCCTACCCTAGTGGGAGCTAGCTGGGGATTGGTGCCTGCACACATGTTTCTTGTGATTGACTAACTAGATGTGTTCAGCTAGCTCTCAATAGTGCAGTGCTGTTCCTTCAGCAAAGGATATCAAAGGAACGAAGCACATTTGATTAAAAAGAAACTGAATCCTAAAAGAAAAATGTTGGGTTTCATGTCCCTTTAATTTATTTGTTTGTTTCCTTCCTGTCTCTCACCTGTTTCAATAAAGCAGAACTACAGTTTGGTTCAGGTGCAAGTAATGAATTTACAGGGGAAAACTTTAGATATCTTACAAAAAACTAAATATTTTTGAAAATAATTTCAAGGGGGATAATTTCTGAAATGAATAAAGTGCTGTTGATATTGAACATGGGCGTCTGCAAGAATCTTTCCAGGGTTTGGGGTGGGGTAATAAAAATATAATAATAATATTAAAGTAGACCATTTAATATAAATGACATGTTATTGTTCTGAAGCAAATATAGAGCGAGATTACAAGTTGTGCGCTAAACCCGGTGCGTAAATAATGCTAAAAATGTAGCGATACCGCACTTTCCATAAGTGACAAAAAAAACCTTCTTGTGTTGTGGGGTATGGTGCGTTCCGTTACGCTCCATACCACACAAAAGCCAAGTCCTGACTTTACGTGCTCATGCTTGTATCCCCCCCATAAACTACACCCCTAAACCGCTATCCCCCAACACCACAAACACTAAATAATACTATTAACCCCTAAACCGCTATCCCCGCACACCGCAAACAATAAATAATACTATTAACCCCTAAACCGCTATCCCCCACATCACAAACACTAAATAATACTATTAACCCCTAAACCGCTATCCCCCACATCACAAACACTAAATAATACTATTAACCCCTAAACCGCTGTCCCCACACACCACAAACACTAAATAATACTATTGACCCCTAAACCACTATCCCCCCACATCACAAACACTAAATAATACTATTAACCCCTAAACCGCTATCCTCCAACATCGCAAACACTAAATAATACTATTAACCCCTAAACCGCTGTCCCCACAAACCGCAAACGCTAAATAATACTATTGACCCCTAAACCGCTATGCCCCCACATCACAAACACTAAATAATACTATTAACCCCTAAACCGCTATCCTCCAACATCGCAAACACTAAATAATACTATTAACCCCTAAACAGCTGTCCCCACACACCGCAAACACTAAATAATACTATTAACCCCTAAACCACTGTCCCCACACACCGCAAACACTAAATAATACTATTAACCCATAAACCACTATCCCCCCACATCGCAAACACTAAATAATACTATTAACCCCTAAATCGCTATCCCCCTACATCGCAAACACTAAATAATACTATTAATCCCTAAACCACTGTCCCCACACACCGCAAACACTAAATAATACTATTAACCCCTAAACCACTATCCCCCCACATCGCAAACACTAAATAATACTATTAACCCCTAAATCGCTATCCCCCCACATCGCAAACACTAAATAATACTATTAACCCCTAAACCACTGTCCCTACAAACTGCAAACACTAAATAATACTATTAACCCCTAAACCGCTATCCCTCCACATCGCAAACACTAAATAATACTATTAATCCCTAAACCGCTATCCCCACACATCGCAAACACTAAATAATACTATTAACCCCTAAACCGCTATCCCCCACTTCACAAACACTAAATAATACTATTAACCCCTAAACCGCTGTCCCCACACACCGCAAACACTAAATAATACTATTAACCCCTAAACCACTGTCCCCACACACCGCAAACACTAAATAATACTATTAACCCATAAACCACTATCCCCCCACATCGCAAACACTAAATAATACTATTAACCCCTAAACCGCTATCCCCACACATCGCAAACACTAAATAATACTATTAACCCCTAAACCGCTATGCCCCCACATCGCAAACACTAAATAATACTATTAACCCCTAAACCACTATCCCCACACATAGCAAACACTAAATAATACTAATAACCCCCTAAACCGCTATCCCCCCACATCACAAACACTAAATAATACTATTAACCCCTAAATCGCTATCCCCACACATAGCAAACACTAAATAATACTATTAACCCCTAAACCTTTATCCGCACACATCGCAAACACTAAATAATACTATTAACCCCTAAACCACTGTCCCCACACATCGCAAACACTAAATAATACTAATAACCCCCTAAACCGCTATCCCCCCACATCGCAAACACTAAATAATACTATTAACCCCTAAACCGCTATCCCCCACATCGCAAACACTAAATAATACTATTAACCCCTAAACCGCTATCCCCCACATCGCAAACAATAAATAATACTATTAACCCCTAAACCTTTATCCACACACATCGCAAACACTAACTAATACTATTAACCCCTAAACCGCTATCCCCCCACATCGCAAACACTAAATAATACTATTAACCCCTAAACCGCTATCCCCCCACACCGTAAACACTAAATAATACTATTAACCCCTAAACCGCTATCTCCCCACTCTGCAAACACTAAATAATACTATTAACCCCTAAACCGCTATCCCCCCATCACAAACACTAAATAATACTATTAACCCCTAAACCGCTGTCCCCACACACCGCAAACACTAAATAATACTATTAACCCCTAAACCGCTATCCCCCCACATCACAAACACTAAATAATACTATTAACCCCTAAACCGCTATCCTCCCATATCACAAACACTAAAAAATACTATTAACCCCTAAACCGCTGTCCCCACACACCGCAAACACTAAATAATACTATTAACCCCTAAACCACTGTCCCCACACACCGCAAACACTAAATAATACTATTAACCCCTAAACCACTATCCCCCCACATTGCAAACACTAAATAATACTATTAACCCCTAAATCGCTAACCCCCCACATTGCAAACACTAAATAATACTGTTAACCCCTAAACCACTGTCCCCACACACCATAAACACTAAATAATACTATTAACCCCTAAACCACTATCCCCACACATCACAAACACTAAATAATACTATTAACCCCTAAATCGCTATCCCCCCACATCGCAAACACTAAATAATACTATTAACCCCTAAACCACTGTCCCCACACACCAAAAACACTAAATAATACTATTAACCCCTAAACCGCTATCCCTCCACATCGCAAACACTAAATAATACTATTAATCCCTAAACCGCTATCCCCACACATTGCAAACACTAAATAATACTATTAACCCCTAAACCGCTATCCCCACACATCGCAAACACTAAATAATACTATTAACCCCTAAACCGCTATCCCCACACATCGCAAACACTAAATAATACTATTAACCCCTAAACCGCTATCCCCCACATCACAAACACTAAATAATACTATTAACCCCTAAACCGCTGTTCCCACACACCGCAAACACTAAATAATACTATTAACCCGTAAACCGCTATCCCCCCACATCGCAAACACTAAATAATACTATTAACCCCTAAACCGCTATCCCCACACATCGCAAACACTGAATAATACTATTAACCCCTAAACCGCTATCCCCACACATCGCAAACACTAAATAATACTATTAATCCCTAAACCGCTATCCCCTACATCACAAACACTAAATAATACTATTAACCCCTAAACCGCTATCCCCCCACATCGCAAACACTAAATAATACTATTAACCCCTAAATCGCTGTCCCCACACACCGCAAACACTAAATAATACTATTAACACCTAAACCGCTGTCCCCACACATCGCAAACACTAAATAATATTATTAACCCCTAAACCTCTATCCCCACACATAGCAAACACTAACTAATACTATTAACCCCTAAACCGCTATCCCCACACAACGCAAACACTAAATAATACTATTAACCCCTAAACCTTTATCCGCACACATCGCAAACACTAAATAATACTATTAACCCCTAAATCGCTATCCCCACACATAGCAAACACTAAATAATACTATTAACCCCTAAACTGCTGTCCCCACACATAGCAAGCACTAAATAATACTATTAACCCCTAAACCGCTACCCCCCACATCGCAACACTAAATAATACTACTAACCCCTAAATCGCTATCCCCACACATCTCAAACACTAAATAATACTATTAACTCCTAAACCGCTGTCCCCACACACCGCAAACACTAAATAATACTATTAACCCCTAAACCGCTATCCCCACACATCGCAAACACTAAATAATACTATTAACCCCTAAACCGCTATCCCCACACATCGCAAACACTAAATAATACTATTAACCCCTAAACCGCTATCCCCCACATCACAAACACTAAATAATACTATTAACCCCTAAAACCGCTATCCCCCCACATCGCAAACACTAAATATACTATTAACCCCTAAATCACTGTCCCCACCCATCGCAAACGCTAAAAAATACTATTAACCCCTAAACTGCTGTCCCCACACATCGCAAACACTAAATAATATTATTAACCCCTAAACTGCTATCCCCACACATCGCAAACACTACATAATACTATTAACCCCTAAACCGCTATCCCCACACATAGCAAACACTAAATAATACTATTAACCCCTAATCCGCTATCCCCACACATCGCAAACACTAAATAATACTATTAACCCCTAAACCGCTATCCCCACACATCGCAAACACTAAATAATACTATTAACCCCTAAACCGCTATCCCCACACATAGCAAACACTAAATAATACTATTAACCCCTAAACCGCTATCCCCACACATCGCAAACATTAAATAATACTATTAACCCCTAAACCGCTATCCCCACACATCGCAAACACTAAATAATACTATTAACCCCTAAACCGCTATCCCCACACATCGCAAACACTAAATAATACTATTAACCCCTAAACCGCTATCCCCACACATCGCAAAAACTAAATAATACTATTAACCCCTAAACCACTATCCCCACACATAGCAAACACTAAATAATACTATTAACCCCTAAACCGCTATCCCCACACATCGCAAACACTAAATAATACTATTAACCCCTAAAACACCATCCCCCCACAATCAAGGCACATGTTGTCTGTTGCTCTACCTTCTTTCGCAATGCTGCTACACTTCCTCTAGAGAATAGACGTGATGCAAAGGAGATTGGTCTGCAAGATGGTACTCTAAAGCAGGGTTCTTTAAACCATGGATCAGGACCCATTACTTGGTCGCAACACAATGTTTACTGGGTCACGACTTGTGTGTGTTGTAGGAGAGTGTGTGTGGTGTGTGTGTTGTAGGAGAGTGTTCGTGGTGTGTGTGTTATATGATAGTGTGTAATGTGTGTTGTATGAAAGTATGTGTGCTGTGGGTGTTGTAGGAGAGTGTGTGTGGTGTGTGTGTTCTGTATGAGTGTGTGTGGTGGGTATTATATGAGAGTGTGTGGTGTGGTTATGTTGTATGAGTGTGTGTGGTGTGTGTTATATGAGAGTGTGTGGTGTGGGTGTGTTGTATGAGTGTATGTGGTGTGTGTGTTGTATGAGTGTGTGTGGTGTGTGTTGTATGAGAGTATATGTGTGGTGTGTTGTATGAGAGTGTGCATGTTATATGTAAGTGTGTGGTGTGGTGTGTGTGTTGTATGAGTTTGTGTGGTGTGGGTGTTGTATGAGTGTGTGTGGTGTGTGTTGTATGAGAGTGTGTGTGGTGTGGGTGTGTGTTGTATGAGAGTGTATGTCTTATATGATAGTGTGTGTGTGTTATATGAGAGAGTGTGGTGTGTGTGTGTGTTGTATGAGAGTGTGAGAGTGTGTGTGTTATATGAGAGAGTGTGGTGTGTGTGTGTTGTATGAGAGTGTGTGTGGCGTGGGTGTGTGTTGTATGAGAGTGTATGTCTTATATGAGAGTGTGTGGTGTGTGTGTGTTGTATGAGAGTGTGTGCATTATATGATGGTGTGAGTGTGTTGTATGAGAGTGTGTGTGTTATATGAGAGTGTGTGGTGTGTGTGTGTTGTATGAGTGTGTGTGTGGTCTGGGTGGGTGTTGTATGAGAGTGTGTGTGTTATATGAGTTTATGGTGTGTGTGTGTTGTATGAGAGTGTGTGTGTTATATGAGAGTGTGTGTGGTGTGTGTTGTATGAGAGTGTGTGTGGTGTGGGTGTGTGTTGTATGAGAGTGTGTGTGGTGTGGGTGGGTGTTGTATGAGAGTGTGTGTGTTATGGGTGTGTTGTATGAGAGTGTGTGTGGTGTGGGTGGGTGTTGTATGAGAGTGTGTGTGTTATATGAGTTTATGGTGTGTGTGTTGTATGAGAGTGTGTGTGTTATATGAGAGTGTGTGTGGTGTGTGTTGTATGAGAGTGTGTGTGGTGTGGGGGGTGTTGTATGAGAGTGTGTTTGTTATATGAGAGTGTGTGGTGTGTGTGTGTTATATGAGAGTGTATTTATTATATGAGGGTGTGAGTGTGTTGTATGAGAGTGTGTGTGGTGTGGGTGGGTGTTGTATGAGAGTGTGTGTGGTGTGTGGTGTGGGTGTGTGTTGTATGAGAGTGTGTGTGTAATATGAGAGTGTGTGGTGTGTGTGTTGTATGAGAGTGTGTTTATTATATGAGGGTGTGAGTGTGTTGTATGAGAGTGTGTGTGTTATATGAGAGTGTGTGTGGTGTGTGGTGTGGGTGTGTGTTATATGAGAGTGTGTGGTGTGTGTGTGTTGTATGAGAGTGTGTGTGGTGTGTGGTGTGGGTGTGTGTTGTATGAGAGTGTGTGTATTATATGAGAGTGTGTGGTGTGTGTGTGTTATATGAGAGTGTGTTTATTATATGAGGGTGTGAGTGTGTTGTATGATAGTGTGTGTGTTATATGAGAGTGTGTGGTGTGTGTGTGTTATATGAGAGTGTGTTTATTATATGAGGGTGTGAGTGTGTTGTATGAGAGTGTGTGTGGTGTGTGGTGTGTGTTTTATGAGAGTGTGTGTGTTATATGAGAGTGTGTGGTGTGTGTTATATGAGAGTGTGTGTGGTGTGGGTGGGTGTTGTATGAGAGTGTGTGTGTTATATGAGAGTGTGTGGTGTGTGTTATATGAGAATGTGTGTGTTATATGAGAGTGTGTGGTGTGTGTTATATGAGAATGTGTGTGTTATATGAGGGTGTGAGTGTGTTGTATGAGAGTGTTTGTGTTATAACCATTTACAACACTTTCAAATGTGACTTTTTAAAAAACATTTCAGCTATCTTGTATATTACTTCAGAAATTCAGAAAAAGAATAAATATAGGGTAGTGAAAGTATATGGTATCATTGCATTGGGTCTTAGGGAAAAAAGTTTGAAGAACCCTGCTCTAAATCACAAGATGACAAGTTTAGTCTCCTACTCATGTAGTACTATGTTATAGCATGGGCTCAAGGTTCCTAGCAAGACTCTCTGTACGCAGCTCACATTCTCATAAATCAGGGATGATACCAAGGGGTCAATTTATCAAGCTCCGTACTGAAGGCTCGCCAGAAACAGAAGTTATGAAGTAGCAGTCTAAAGACCGCTGCTCCATAACCTGTCCGCCTGCTCTGAGGCGGCGGACAGAAATCAACCCGATCGGATACAATCGGATTGATTGACATCCCCTGCTAGCGGCCGATTGGCAGCGAATCTGCAGGGGGCAGCATTGCACCAGCAGTTCACAAGAACTGCTAGTGCAATGATAAATGCCCACAGCGTATGCATTGCATCATGTCCGTTCGCACATTAGTAAATTGACCCCCAAAGGTCTCTTTCAATAACTTCCCCCTTCTAGTAGTGATCTACGTCTTCTGTGCCTCAAAAACCTAAACATTAGGTTTCATGCCCCTTAATAAATTTGTTTCAAACCTGCTTTTGTTTACTGTATTGGTTAGAAACATTGTATACACCGGGATTTAATAAAGAATATGATCTGATAGTTAAATGGACAGAAAAGTCATAATTAGACATTCATGATTTAAACAGAGCAATCAAGTTTAAACATCTTTCCAATTTACTTCTATTATTTTATTTGCTTCTTTCTCTTGTTATCCTTTTGCTAAAAAGTTTATCTAGGTAAGCTCAGGAGCAGCAAAGAACCTAGGTTCTAGCTGCTGATTGGTGGCTGCATATTTATAACGATTGTCATTGGCTCACCCATATGTTCAGTTAGAAACCAGTAGTGCACTGCTGCTCCTTCAGCAAATGATACCAAGAGAATGAAGTAAATGTGTAAAAGTAAACTGGGAAGTTGTTTAAAATTGTACGTTCTACCAAAATTATGAAAGAAACATTTTGGGTTTCATGTCCATTTAAGGTACATGGTTTTAGCTAAGTGTTGTGTTTATTGTGCTTTTCTGAGCCTATTTTTTTAGATATGTGCATGGCGAAAAAATTCGGTTTGGTTCGGATCGATTCGAGTTCGGAAAGTTTTGAATCGATTCGGTTCGGATTTGTTTCGAATTCATTCGGATTCCAAGAAATTCGGCTGTATTCGGTTCGATTCGGTTCGGAAATTTGGAATTTCGGTAAGTGTTAGGTGGGATTAGACTAGTATTATGTACTGTATATTAGGTGTAACCCATAGCAGAGTGATATAACCTAATGTGCTGTACAATACTAGTGTAATCCATGGCCATCCGAATTTACCGAATAAATCCGAACTAATTCGGATTTATTCGGTAAATTCGGCAGTATTTTAATTCGAAAATTCAGTTCGATACGAATCTCTGAATTTGCCAAATTTTCAGAATTTCCGAATCGAACCGAACCGAATTGCACATATCTACTATTTTTTAATGTATTGCAGCAAAGGATAAAAAAAGGACCTATATTTCATATTTCATGTGATGCCCAGTGTTTAACAAAATGTAAAGTAATGACAATGTTAATCATGAATTCAATATTTAATTGGTGTTTTAATAAAGATTCATATTGAATTGAGTCTTTAATTAATGATGTCATAGAACAGAACCATTTCTCTCAGCCAGATTACGAGTTTTGCGTTATGAGTGACTTACTAATAACTTGCAAGTTATTGTTACCGCTCACCTTTAATATCGCTGCTATTAAAGGTTTGCAAAAACCTGGCGTTTGCGGGCGATATGTTGAGCTCCATACCGCACACAAATACCAGCGCTGCTTTGAGCTGCTTTGACGTGCTCGTGCACAATTTCCCCATAGACATCAATGGGGAGAGCCGGCAAAAAAAGACTAACACCTGCAATGACAGAGCGTAAAGCTCCATAACGCAGCCCCATTGATGTCTACGGGGAAAGAAAATGTATGCTTAAACCTAACACCCTAACATAAACCCCGAGTCTAAACACCCCTAATCTGCCGCCCCGACATCGCTGCCACCTACATTACACTTATTAACCCCTAATCTGCCGCCCCAATGTCACCGCCACCTACATAAATTTATTAACCCCTAATCTGCCACCCCAATGACGCCGCCACCTACCTACACTTATTAACCCCTTATCTGCCACCCCCAACATCGTATTATTATTTTTATTTAAAATAAATATAAATAAAACCTACTATTAATAACCAAATAATTCCTATTTAAAACGAAATACTTACCTGTAAAATAAACCCTAAGGTAGCTACAATACGTTGTAGCTATCTTACGGCTAGATTACGAGTTTTGCGTTATGAGGGGTGCGGTAATAACTTGCACGTTATTTCCATTGCGTAGCTTTTAATAACGTAGGTATTACGAGTCTGAAAATAACCTTGTAACGTGTTGCGGTAACACGACTACCGCGTTTATTTAATAAGCGTAATTACGGGTGCGTTAAACATTCTCCCATAGAGATCAATGATACATTAAATAAGCACAAATTTTTCAGCTAACACTCGATCTCTCGAGAAATATGCACTGCTCTGTCATATTATGTATACCATATAATGCACAACAAAAACACAGATCAAATGTACAAACAACAATCGCTCACGCAACATAGCACATACACATTACACATTCACAATCGGAAACAAAACATAATGCACAACATTTACACTAAATGAAGAATCCATAAATACATTCAGATCTTGCAACACGAAACAAAACAACATGAAAAAAGAATTTCACACTGATACACAAACAAAACATTTGCATTAAAGATTACGGAACATTAGTACAAATAAACATTTACACCACTTGACAAATACGAGACCATCACAAATCACCATTTACATTTACAGATACTACTTTTGTTCAATGTTATGCAAAACGTTCACTATGACATCATCGCATTATACACATTACACAAATACAAACTCAATATGAGCATGCGCAAATTCAAACAACTAATACACATTGCACACATACTAATTACTAACAAAGCACACCTGAACCTCCTTTACTTTGCAAACCAGTACATCATTAAACATTTACATAGGGTATATAAGCACGCTCCAAGCATGGCTTCTTTGACTGCATTGCTTTTTCGAGTTAGGTGCAGGTCTAGGCGTTGGAGGGTTTGGTGAGATTAGAGAGGAGAGAGATTTAGTGAGAGAAGAGAGGAGAAAGATTTAGTGAGAGTGAGTTAGTGTGAAAGAGTGAGTTAGTGTTATTGTGAGAGTTAGTGTTAGTGTGAGAGTTAGCTAGTGTGAGATAGTGAGTTAGCAAGAGAGCGTTAGTGAGTGAGAGTTTGTTTGGGTGAGTGTGCGAGTGTTTTTTGTTAATACTTATATAAACACTTTTACATGCAAACACATTCAATACATACATACACATCACTAACACTACATACACTCCATACCCCATCCCCTCTCATACTACACTCCATACCCCATTCCCTTTCATCCCAAACCCCATTCCCTTTCATCCCATACCCCATACCCCATTCCCTTTCATCCCATACCCCATTCCCTTTAATCCCATACCCCATTCCCTGTAAGCCCATACCCATCCCATAGTTAGATTTTGTTGCTTTTCAACTTATTGTTTACATATCCTCATTTCAGTCTTTTTCTACATATTTGTCTGTTTAATACCCTTTACCCTCTTTTATTTATATCCCTTTCACACTTTGAGCACTTTTTACTTTTTGTTCATTATTTTGACCCCCTTTCATTTGGGCACATTCACTTTATGTTTGAGTATGTCGGGAGGGGGGGATAGGGGGCAGATTAGCGCAGAACTATTAGAGTTCATCAGGCAGGAGGTTAGGGAAGAGCTTGTAGAGGAGGTTAGGCAGGAGGTTAGTCAGGAGAGAGGGAGAGGGAGGGGAACTGGACAGGAAGGAGGGGAGGAAGGGGGAGAGGAAGCAGTGGGTGGACCTGGCCACTTTGTTGAAGATGAACAAGTGGCTGGGCCCAGTGGCGTGCATTGTAGAGAGGGAGCTTCACAGTCTGGGAAACAGAGGCTCACACTGCAGGGGAAGCCCAGACAGAGGGAGGAGAGTTATACCATGTAGGAGAAGGAGGCCCTCATAGAGGCTTATATGGAGAGATCTACAAAGACAAGAGGAAACAGAAGCGCCACATGGCCCAATATTGTCTGGTCCAGATAACAAGTAGATGTAAATGCACAGAGTAAACTCACATTTGTAGAAGCACCTCAATTAGTGCTATAGTGGCAGTCTGGGATTTCTTATAGTCACCCACGGGACCACTCTCCTGGTGTAGGTATGGTGTCTAGATTAACGACATAAAGGAACACAGGTGCCTATATGGCCTAGTATTGTTTTGACAGCGGTGAGTTGGAATGTAGATAGAAAAGGTACTCACATTTGATGTAGCATCTCCCTTGATGCTATAGAGGCAGAATGGGATCAATAACACGTTTCTCAGCTCAAGGCTGTTTCATCAGGCATCATAAAAACATTTGAGAACACTTGCTATATATACACAAATATCTAACTAATGCTGATTAGTATCACATGGTATTGGGAGAAGCATTAGTTAGATATTTGTGTATATATAGCAAGTGTTCTCAAATGTTTTTATGAAGCCTGATTAAACAGCCTTGAGCTGAGAAACGCGTTGCTTTGATTTTACTATTTTAATAAACCTTTTTAGATATTTGGACACTTGCTATCACCTCCTTGTTTGCTACCTTATCCTAATGTGAGAGGGATCCCTCGTTTGGGCCCACTTCTGAATACTGGTGGTTCCTGGATTTCCTCTGTATCCAGCAGGCCTGTGCTAAAGTCTGGTGGGTGACTAATATTGATCCCATTCTGCCTCTATAACATCAAGGGAGATGCTACATCAAATGTGAGTACCTTTTCTATCTACATTCCAACTCACCGCTGTCAAAACAATACTAGGCCATATAGGCACCTGTGTTCCTTTATGTCGTTAATCTAGACACCATACCTACACCAGGAAAGTGGTCCCCTGGGTGACTATAAGAAATCCCAGACTGCCACTATAGCACTAATTGAGGTGCTTCTACAAATGTGAGTTTACTCTGTGCATTTACATCTACTTGTTATCTGGACCAGACAATATTGGGCCATGTGGCGCTTCTGTTTCCTCTTGTCTTTGTAGATTGCTGCTTTGGATCCCGGCCTGGATCTCCACAGACAGCTGCCTCCCACCCATCACAGTGACTTTCCATCATTACTAATAGAGACTATATCATCTTGAGAATATACCATCTTCCATATATTTTCTACACTGTGTATTGGATTCTACAATTCACTTACCACTGTGATTTAAGTATATCATATTATTGAGCTACCTCTTTACCATTGGGTATATATATATTTTATTCTCTCTCTCTTAGGAGATATTTTTCTATCTTTTAGAAGATATTTATAGCAGAATTTATTTGATTTTGAGCCATATCTTCACTATTTTTCTATACTTGTCTTTCTCTTAGGAGGTAATCACTATATCCTATATATTGTAACTATTTAAGACTGCTAATCCTAATACTTAAGCACCAGCAAAGTCTATCCCCTATGAGGTATACGTATTTGACATATTATATCTTAACCTCTGATATTTAGCACAAATATTGTAGGAACTTAGAAATTTTTGGTTCCCCCTATAGGGCGCCCCCTCTTTTTTCTTGCTTATATGGAGAGGTCTAGGAGGCTGCAGGCACAGAAGGCCACCCCTAAGGAGAAGAGGAAGCTATGGCTGGAGGTCAGGGATGCCGTTAATGCAGTGGGGGTCCATAACAGGGATGTCTATCCAGCATCGCTACTGGGACTGCAGAGTGGAACTCAAAAGAAAGCTCTCAAGGGAGAATGAATACATAACAGGGACCGGTGGTGGTCCTGAAATGATAGTTGAGTATTCCCGCTAGGAGGAAATGCTGCGTCCCAACAACTCAGAGGTGGACATAGTCGGTATCGGAGGAGTTGATACCGGGAACCTGCCACTCTCATCTTTCGGTAAGCTCATTTACTAATCTCTTTACATCAACCTCATAACCCATTCACACGCAAAAATTAATTAAGGATATGACTAACACAATTACGCTTTTTTATACATTATTACGTAAACGCATTCACAATTACCTTGAGACAGTTGCATTTCAAGAAAAGCCATCACATTATTATCTAGTCTACAGATTAGGTGTGAATTTAAACAGACTGAAGACAAATGCAAAAAGATATTCAGATTGACCATATAGATATCAGAAACACGGGTTTGCAAATGCTGAAATCGTATTGATTGCTTTTGCTTACAATTGAATTACAAAGGCAGCTTCATAAATATACTTTCAAATAGAACATTTACATCTTGATTTGGAAATGTGCTAATATCTCGATTTCTTTCTTTTTACAATATACAGAGTCTGAGCCCGGGGAAGAGGCAGCACAGCACCCACAGGCTCCTCTTTCACCCAGGTATGAGAGTGGTGCAGATGACTCGCCACCTCGGGGAGACAACACCAGCAGTCCGCCATGCAGCAGATCCTCAGAACATACCCCAAGAGATACCAGAGGTGCAGATCTTAAATGATTTTCTAGAAGAGATGTGTGCCTCCCGGAGGGAACAGGCGGAAAGCAGAGTCTACATGTCGGGAGTACTCAATTATATTCACCAAGACCAAAGAGAGATGTTGAATACTCTTAGGGATATATTGCAGGTCCTCCGGGAGGCGCAAAATGCACCATCTGCTGCTGCCCAATCTGATGCTGCCCCATCTGCTGCTGGACTATCTGCTCCTGGCCCTCCTCCATCTCCTCCTCCATCTCCTCCTCAGCCGGGTGATCCAAGTACTCCTCCTCCCCCTCTTCCCCAAACATCTCCTAGGAGAACTCGTCGGAGGGGGCAGTTGCCCCCCTCCCAGAAACTCAGTCTCATGGGAAGAGGGGAAGGGAGAGGAAGTAATTTTTTTATATATTTTTATTTATTTAATGTGTAATGGATAGGTATGTGATGATGTGGCCTTTTTACACTTGTGGAGCACACTCTGTATAAAATTGGCTTCTATGGGACCGGGTCCATGGAGGCAGATTGTTTGCAGAGTGTGTTTTACAAGTGTGTGGAGACCACATCATCACATACTGTCCTTGTTGATTACATTGATTGGTTTTTGCGATGTGATGACCAAACTGTTTCCCTAATCTCAAACAAAATGACCATTACATTTATACATGATGGCATATCACTGTTTTGATGTAAACAACACAGCTTAAAGGTACAGTCATAACATGAATTATTGTTGGTTACAAAGAAAACACTTTATTACGCATTATCAAGTTTTGAAAAACAAGACTTAGAGAAATACACGTTTTACTTCTGTGATTAACCTTGTATCTATTCCTCTGCAAAATGGCCCCTTATTTCAGTTCTTTTGACAGACCGTCAGTTCAGCCAATCAGTGATCAATCCCGGGTAACTTTACTGCATGAGCTCAATGTTTTCTATATGAAACACATTAACTAATACCCTCTAGTGGTCAAAATGCATTCAGATTAGATGCACTCTTTAAGGTCTAAGAAATGAGTAGATGAACCTCCTAGGTTTAGCTCTCAACTAAGAAATCCAAGAGAACAAAGATAAATTGGTGATAAAAGTTTAAGAGAAATTTGAAAAAAATTGCATTTTTTGATATTTAAATCATTAATGTTTTGCTTGACTTGACTTGACTGTCCCTTTAAACAAGAACATATGCTAATATATACTAATCCTTAGGGCTTGTTGGTATATCTACACGTACTTGTTAAAACAAGAAAATATTTGAATAGGATACTAAGCCTGTATGCCATATTTCTCTCGACGTGTTAAATAAAGTCTATTTTATTAAAGATACATTATAGTGTTTGAATTATTTAAGAAAGGCATTTCATTTAGAAGGAATCTGGTTTCATGTCCTTTTAAGAGTTACATTAGAAATATATGCTCACAGTAATATATTTGGAGATTAACAATGTGGAAGTCATACAAGACACAATACTGAGCATTTACATTTTGAAAAAAGATCAGGACATAACATCTAGAATAAGTAGACATCTCATATATTTATCATATGATAAAGGTCAATGCATGTTGATTACTTTATTCAAATACAAAAGCGCATCTTTAGGAATTAGATATGTAGAAAATTCAACACAACACAGTAATTATTTTGAAAAATGAAAATATTGTTGACAAACATATTAAACAAGATGGAGTATATTCATGGATTTGCACTTGCCTCAAAATATATTCTGCATGAAAAACATATTGCCTTCATTCGTTTCTTCAATGAGACAGCCATCAAAAGATATTTTTGTGTTCTTTATAAGCTATGGTTCAACAATGTACATGATTGACCCACTCCATAATCCAAGAAAGTCATGGTTTTAAACTTGTCTTCTCATTCGCAAACCTGGGTTACGTGGAAAATCAAATATTGCTGGACAACGTAATCCAATCAGACGGATTTAACACCTTGGCATGTGACGTCTTAAGCAACATGGCACATCCGAGATCGCGTAAAAACATCATCCAATCAAAAGAACATCCGAGATCGCGTAAAAACGGCATCCAATTCAAGAACTAATTTTACAGCTTGGCATGTGACGTCTTAAGCAACATGGCACATCTGAGATCATGTAAAAACGTCATCCAATCAAAGGCGCATCCGAGATCGCGTAAAAATGGCATCCAATCCAAGAACTCATTTTACAGCTTGGCATGTGATGTCTTAAGCAACATGGCGCATCCGAGATTGCGTAAAAACGTCATCCAATCCAAGGCGCATACGAGATCGCGTAAAAACGGCATCCAATCCAAGGACTCATTTTACAGCTTTGCATGTCAATAAGAAACATATTTATATTTTAAAAACTAGTATGTGCTATATTGTTATCCATGAATGTCACGCTAGATAACGTAATACTGTGATATATGAAATATAATCCATTGTTGGTAATAAGGATATATTTCATTACAATCGGAGGATTCAGAACTATTTAGGAAGCAGCAGGCTTGAAATGGACATGAAACCTACATTTTATGTTACACGATTATGTACGAGATTGCAATTTGAACTACCTTTTCAAATTTAAGGATATTATTTACATTTGCTTCTTTCTCTTGCTATCTTTTGATGAAATGTGTTTAGAGGTAATCTCCAGAGCAGCAAAAAAACTATGTTCTAACTGCTGAGTGGTGTTCATTTAGAAACCAGTAGTGCCCTTCTGCTCCTTAAAAAAATGATACAAAGAGACTGAAGCAAATTTGAGAATTTAATTAAAAAATGTTTTTGTTGAAAATAGTATGTTATACCTAAATGATAAAATAGATTATTGTTGTTTCATGCCCCTTTAAATGAGAAATAATGCTAAGAGACAGATTATGAAAATCTGGATTGGTTATACATTATATGTTACCTATAGCTCTGGTGTACATCTTTCCACTTTAAAAAGGGACACATGAGAAATACATATGTCAGGGATGTTTTAAGATCTGTTTAAAGATTTTGTTGGAATAAGAATAATGACACATGTATTTATCATATGTGTCACTTATTCAAGTGGAGATATGGTCAGCCTACCTATAGCAATATATTGTTGGATAATTAAAGAGAAACAATAATAAGAGAAAGATATTAATCATCTAAAATATGTGCATTACACACAGTGATTTATTTTGTTAGACTACTACAATAAGATATAAGTGAAATTGGAATACATGTGCTGTCAACATTCAAATAAGTCTGTTTTAAACAGATTATATCTCTATGTTGATGTAAAAAAAAAAAAAAAAAAAACATTAGAAATGCATATCCATTCATTAATAATTGTGGTCAGCATCACTTAAAGGGACATGAAATACAAACAATTAGGTTTAGGATTCACAGAGAGGATACTATTTCCATCAACTTCATAATTTACATTGATTATCTCGGTTTAATAATCTTGGGACCATTTGTTAAAGGTGCATCAATTCATGAATAGTTAATAAATGAACACATGGATGAGCCAACAACAACCAATATATAGATATGCAAACAACAACCAACATCTAGAACCTTTGTTCTCTGCTACTCATGATCTTGCAAAGATAAACCTTTCTGCAAAGTATATCAAGAAATGAAGCAAATTAAATAAGAGTTGTAAATATGATATTTCTTTAAAATTGTATTATATATCTGAATCAGGAAATAACATTTTTTGGTTTCATGTCCCTTTAAGGATTAATCACATAAAATATAGATTTTAATAAATGACATGAATAAAGAGGAATAATAATATATTAATTACATTTTTTTATTATGATGTCATAAAACATAAAGAAATAAGATAAATTTACAAAAAGTCATATTGATAAATCAGCCTCATTGGAGCCATCTGACAAGGTGAAAAAGTGCATCACAGTCCTTGGATGGAGTTGACAAGGCAAACAAAGGCCAACACAGACCTATTGGAGCCATCTGACAAGGTGAAATAGTGCATCACAGTCCTTGGATGGAGTTGACAAGGCAAACAAAGGCCAACACAGCCCCATTGGAGCCATCTGACAAGGTGAAATAGTGCATCACAGTCCTTGGAGGGAGTTGACAAGGCAAACAAAGGCCAACACCACACCATTGGAGCCATCTGACCAGGTGAAATAGTGCATCACAGTCCTTGGAGGGAGTTGACAAGGGCAAACACAGCCCCATTGGAGACATCTGACAAGGTGCCATAGTGCATCACAGTCCTTGGAGGGAGTTGACAAGGCAAACAAAGGCCAACACAGCCCCAATGAAGCCATCTGACAAGACGAAATAGTGCATCACAGTCCTTGGAGGGAGTTGACAAGGGCATACACAGCCCCATTGGAGCCATCTGACAAGGTGAAATAGTGCATCAAAGTCCTTGGAGGGAGTTTACAAGGGCAAAGGCCAACACAGCCCTTAGTTTAAATCTGACAAGGTGAAATAGTGCAACAGGCACAAAAACAAAGTGAAAACTGGCCAAATGACAACAATAAACTGCAAAAAAAACAAAAACATGTGGATGGAAGATTCATATCTGCGCCCTTGGACCATCTCCGGATCCTCCACTTATGGGGCATCAGCATCACCCTCATCGTCCTGTGCATTTCCAGCAGAGACTTCATGCCTTGTGTGTTCTAGAAGCAAGCTAAGAAGCCGCAGCTTAATACGCATGGTGTAATGCATCCTTCCCAGCAACTGAGTGTTACTCAGCATGGTCTGCTCTATGCGGGCTAGAGCCTCTAGCATAAACCATGCTGAGTCACAACCTAAACAATAATTAATATTAATTACAGAACATAATAAAAAGAGAGCAAAGAGACATTGTAATAATTAAATTAAAAATCAGTATAATTAAATATGCTATATAGAAGATTTACACATTAAATATGTTCTTCAGAGATAAACCAAGATATTAAGACAAACCAAAACACTATCAATCGTGACAAATATATTTATTTGGTTTATGACACACTGTGAAAAGGGCAGTGATACCAAATACAAAATATTGGCATATATACATAATAGATATCCAACATCTAGGCAATATCATTTAGATATTAGAAAATGTGGATTTTCATTTACCAAACTGAAGATCGGAAACATTTACATTAATCAAATAAAGAAGATGTTTATCAAAAACATTTTCAAATCAAATTCAATTTATGTATAATTAGATCAGTATAATGTCCCTTTAAGAAAGTATGTTATAATGTGGATTTGTAATGATACTTACATCAGTGGCTGGGAAGGACAATCCGACACCCAGGACAATGAAGGTGGGGACTGGGATAAAAGTCTTGATGGGGAGAGGGATGGGGCGAGGTGGGGGATTGGGCTGCTGCTCCGGGGTAACCTGCACAGCTGGGGAATCAGGGGCCTGGGGAGTTGGTGGCTGTGCAGGTGTGGGAGTTAGATGGGCGGCAAAATGGGGAGAGCAGCGGGGGGCAAGGGTTCTTTTTTGGGGAGGGACAGGAGGAGGAATGGGAAGGGCCGGGTGTGTGCTCTGGCTGGGGAGGGGTGGGAGGGGCTTCTGGTGCAGGAGGGGCTTCTGGTGTGGAAGGGGCTTATGGCACGGGAGGGGTGGGAGGGGCGGGAGGCTGATGCCCAGAAGTGGAAGGTCCATCTGAAAAATATAACAAAAGTATATAGTCATATTATGATATTAAAAAATATTATTATATTTAAATAAATCAAGATTCAATATTAGTTAAAGTCTGGATTCTTGTTCTCATAAAATATTGATACAAAGTCACAATAATGACTATGTTTTAAGTTATTGATTGATTTGAATCAAATATAGTTAATAAGAAGATTTAATTGATCCTTTAAACTCAGAATGTTCAGTGTTATTTTTCATGTAACATTTCATAAATACATTACAAATCATATTTATCAAAGTCAACATTATGTGCTAATATTTTTGATTTGATAATATATTTATATTTTGGATAATATTTTGGTATGCATGTATGCATTTGAGATTGAAATGCAATAGAGTTCTTTTAGACACATGCCCGTGGATTTATTTCCAAAAATCAAACAATTGAATAATATGGGAGTGTGTAATATTATTGCATATAAATGGCCACTCCACCTAGCCTTTTAAACCAGGTAAACACTGGTTTACATATATATTTTGGTGATTGCCTTTGTAGTCTTAAATGGACTAATTTAAAGCTTGATGCTTCAATCAATTACTCTTCAGAATATATACACAGTAGATACTACCATTCATATTATCAGTGAATAATATAATCTTCTCTATCTGATTACATTTTTAGATTAATTTAGTGAATCTCTCTTTTACATTAGGATTAAATGTATGTCATCCCAATATTAATAGACACATTCAGATATGCATGCTTTAATTTTGTGGAATATTAAAGGGACAGTCTAGTCCAAAATAAACCTTCATGATTCAGATAGAGAATGTAATTTTAAACAATTTTCCAATTTACTTTCATCACTAATTTTGCTTTGTTCTCTTGGTATTCTTAGTTGAAAGTGAAACCTAGGAGGTTTATATGCTAATTTCTAAGCCCTTGAAGGCCGCCTCTTCTCTCAGGGTATTTTGACAGTTTTTCACCACTAGAGGGTGTTAGTTCATGTGTTTCATATAGATAACACTGTGCTCACACATGTGGAGTTCAGATGAGCCAGCTCTGTTTGGCTAAAATGGATGTCTTTCAAAGGAACTGAAATAAGGGGGCAGTTTGCAGAGGCTTAGATACAAGATAATCACAGAGGTAAAAAGTGTATTTATATAACTGTGTTAGTTGTGCAAAACTAAGGAATTTTATAATGTGGATTTGTAATGATACTTACATCGGTGGCTGGGAAGGACAATCTGACACCCAGGACAATGAAGGTGGGGACTGGGGTAAAAGTCTTGATGGGGAGGGATGGGGCAAGGTGGGGGTTTGGGCTGCTGCTCTGGGGTAACCTGCACAGCTAGGGAGTCAGGGGCCTGGGGAGTTGGTGCCTGTGCAGGTGTGGGAGCTGGACGGGTGGCAAAATGGGGAGAGTGGCAGGTGGGCAAGGGCTCTTTTTTGGGGAGGGATAGGAGGAGGAATGGGAAGGGCCGGGTGTGTGTTCTGGCTGGGGAGGGGTGGGATGGTTTTCTGGCATGGGAGGGGCTTCTGGTGCAGGAGGGGCTTCTGGTGCGGAAGGGGCTTCTGGCACGGGAGGGGTGGGAGGGGTGGGAGGCTGATACCCAGAAGTGGAAGGTCCATCTGAAATATATAACAAAAATATATAGACATATATGATATTAAAAAATATTATTATCTTTAAATAAATCAAGATTCAACATTAGTTAAAGTCTGAATTCTTGTTCTCATAAATATTGATACAAAGTCACAATAATGACTATGTTTTAAGTTATTGATTGATTTGAATCAAATATAGTTAATAAGAAGATTTAATTGATCCTTTAAACTCTGAATGTTCAGTGTTATTTTTCATGTAACATTTCATAAATACATTACAAATCATATTTACCTAAGTCAACATTATGTGCTAATATTTTTTATTTGATAATATATTTATATTTTGGATAATATTTTGGTATGCATGTATGCATTTGAGATTGAAATGCAATAGAGTTCTTTTAGACACATGCCGTGGATTGATTTCCGAAAATCAAACAATTGAATAATATGGGAGTGTGTAATATTATAACATTGAAATGGCCACTCCACCTAGCATTTTAAACCAGGTAAACACTGGTTTACATATGTATTTTGGTGATTGCCTTTGTAATCTTAAATGGATTAATTTAAAGCTTGATGCTTCAATCAATTACTCTTCAGAATATATACACAGTAGATACTACCATTCATATTATCAATGAATAATATAATCTTCTCTATCTGATTACATTTTTAGACTATTTTGTTGAATCTCTCTTTTACATTAGGATTAAATGTATGTCATCCCAATATTAATAGACACATTCAGAAATGCATGCTTTAATTTTGTGGAATATTAAAGGGACAGTCTAGTCCAAAATAAACCTTCATGATTCAGATAGAGAATGTAATTTTAAACAATTTTCCAATTTACTTTTATCACTAAGTTTGCTTTGTTCTCTTGGTATTCTTAGTTGAAAGCGAAACCTAGGAGGTTTATATGCTAATTTTGAAGCCCTTGAAGGCCACCTCTTCTCTCAGGGTATTTTGACAGTTTTTCACCACTAGAGGGTGCTAGTTCATGTGTTTCATATAGATAACTCTGTGCTCATGCATATGGAGTTCAGGTGAGCCAGCTCTGTTTGGCTAAAATGGATGTCTGTCAAAAGAACTGAAATAAGCGAGCAGTTTGCAGAGGCTTAGATACAAGATAATCACAGAGGTAAAAAGTATATTTATATAACTGTGTTAGTTGTGCAAAACTAAGGAATGGGTAATAAAGGGATTATCTATCTTTTTAAACAATAACAATTCAGGTGTAGACTGTCCCTTTAATGTTTGTTGGATTGAAATGGACAGTCTATACATAAATATTTTTAAAATCCATTTATGTATCATGCATCATGAAATTAAATCAAGGAAGTTCAACATGATTATGTTTTATGTATACTTAGAAGTGGTTTAGAAGTTCTAAACAATGATGACATAAGGATATTGTTTGTTATTGTTACTGTTGCTCAAGGACACACATCAATGCTGCATAAAAGAGATACTGAACCAAAGTTATGAATTACATAATTTTTGATGGAGCATGCAAATGAAATAAGATTTGTAATTATCGATGATTAATAATTACATTTTAGTGTCTGTATTTTGAAAATATTCATAAAATCTGAGTACATGGAACATTTAAGAGTTCTCATGTGTGTATCACTTGATGATTGTTGTCTAAATTTATACTAAATAGAAACATGTGCTAGCCATGTTCTGAATCACAAAAGTGTAGACTAAGAAGATTTGCGATCATAATCTTAAAATACTAAATTATATATATATATATATATATATATATATATATATATATATATATATCATCAGATGAGTACATTATGTTTTATTCAAATGGAATGCTTCATCAGAATCATGATCATAATATTTATAAAAAATACACCTTCAATGACATATGAATGAGTCAATGGACTTACCAGAAGCCTGTAAAGGCAGGTCACCATCTGTGCTGGATCCCTCTGTGCTCGCCACAACCATGCAATTCCAATCAAATATATAATTTCATGCTATCATCAAGAATATTTAATTATCCTTCTCTCATCATGGGACATGAAACTCCAAATGTTTAATTGTATTAATCATCATGATTCCAATCCAGCCTGTGATTTCAAAAATGCTTTCAAATATACTTAGTTTAGCTAATTTTCATCATTGTGAAGATAGAAAGGAGAAAAAAGGGCGCCTCCTAGTGTAGTCAATGGATAACGATAAGGGAGTACAAATGTTGGTAATATACTCAATATACATAATATGAAGGCAAAGGTAATGCCAAGAGAGACAACCTAGGATCTTAACAGTGTCCTAGAAAACTGTACACAGGATGGGGCAGCTCCTTCTGGAATCAATGGAAGATTCAACGATCTAAAAAAGTGGAAATAAGATGGGCAACTCCTAGTGCAGATCAGTAAGGTAGATGTCCCCCTTATCTGAAACCCAGGTGTACAGGTACTCACAATTTGATGCGCACACAATAGTGCAAGTATCACCTACTGGGTATATTACAGTGGCCCAGTGCACATATTGCTCACAGCGGTAGATCCAAGCGATCCCAATGTGTCCTTTGTTGCAAGGCTTGAATAGCTGTATGAAAATAGGAGACTCAAGCTGATATTATGTATATAAAAAAACTTTATAAGGTACAATTATTGTGATAATATGTCATTAAAAATATATAAAAACAATCCAGTATTACTTGCTAAGCATTTCTCTGTGTTAACCACGTTGTTTCCTCAGGCTAATAATACTGCTAACTAACAAGAGTATCTTATATGAACCTAATTACAACCTATCAAAGAGCTCGGGACCTCCTCATAGTACAGATGATATATAATGAGCTCGCTTCAGTAAACATACTCATTTAACAAATTAAAAACATATAAATTTTAAATTGATATCCAATATAAACTGATACAAAATGGTCATCTCCCTATGTCAATAAAATTATTTAGGTCACTATATGAAATAAATTCATCACAAAACATGTAATACGGCATCTACAGGGAGTGCAGAATTATTAGGCAAGTTGTATTTTTGAGGATTAATTTTATTATTGAACAACAACCATGTTCTCAATGAACCCAAAAAACTCATTAATATCAAAGCTGAATATTTTTGGAAGTAGTTTTTAGTTTGTTTTTAGTTTTAGCTATTTTAGGGGGATATCTGTGGGTGCAGGTGACTATTACTGTGCATAATTATTAGGCAACTTAACAAAAAACAAATATATACTCATTTCAATTATTTATTTTTACCAGTGAAACCAATATAACATCTCAACATTCACAAATATACATTTCTGACATTCAAAAACAAAACAAAAACAAATCAGTGACCAATATAGCCACCTTTCTTTGCAAGGACACTCAAAAGCCTGCCATCCATGGATTCTGTCAGTGTTTTGATCTGTTCACCATCAACATTGCGTGCAGCAGCAACCACAGCCTTCCAGACACTGTTCAGAGAGGTGTACTGTTTTCCCTCCTTGTAAATCTCACATTTGATAATGGACCACAGGTTCTCAATGGGGTTCAGATCAGGCGAACAAGGAGGCCATGCCATTAGATTTTCTTCTTTTATACCCTTTCTTGCCAGCCACGCTGTGGAGTACTTGGACGCGTGTGATGGAGCATTGTCCTGCATGAAAATCATGTTTTTCTTGAAGGATGCAGACTTCTTCCTGTACCACTGCTTGAAGAAGGTGTCTTCCAGAAACTGGCAGTAGGACTGGGAGTTGAGCTTGACTCCATCCTCAACCCGAAAAGGCCCCACAAGCTCATCTTTGATGATACCAGCCCAAACCAGTACTCCACCTCCACCTTGCTGGCGTCCGAGTCGGACTGGAGCTCTCTGCCCTTTACCAATCCATCTGGCCCATCAAGACTCACTCTCATTTCATCAGTCCATAAAACCTTAGAAAAATCAGTCTTGAGATATTTCTTGGCCCAGTCTTGACGTTTCAGCTTGTGTGTCTTGTTCAGTGGTGGTCGTCTTTCAGCCTTTCTTACCTTGGCCATGTTTCTGAGTATTGCACACCTTGTGCTTTTGGACACTCCAGTGATGTTGCAGCTCTGAAATATGGCCAAACTGGTGGCAAGTGGCATCTTGGCAGCTGCACGCTTGACTTTTCTCAGTTCATGGGCAGTTATTTTGCGCCTTGGTTTTTCCACACGCTTCTTGTGACCCTGTTGACTATTTTGAATGAAACGCTTGATTGTTCGATGATCACGCTTCAGAAGCTTTGCAATTTTAAGAGTGCTGCATCCCTCTGCAAGATATCTCACTATTTTTGACTTTTCTGAGCCTGTCAAGTCCTTCTTTTGACCCATTTTGCCAAAGGAAAGGAAGTTGCCTAATAATTATGCACACCTGATATAGGGTGTTGATGTCATTAGACCACACCCCTTCTCATTACAGAGATGCACATCACCTAATATGCTTAATTGGTAGTAGGCTTTCGAGCCTATACAGCTTGGAGTAAGACAACATGCATAAAGAGGATGATGTGGTCAAAATACTCATTTGCCTAATAATTCTGCACTCCCTGTAGATGTATGCAGTGAGTTCACAATAATTGTGCAAACTGACAATAAAGAATATATTTGAACTTCAAACATATATTATAATAATAATATTGGAGAGATAACCTTTGGTGAACAAAAAATAGTTTACAAATAAATCCGGCATTATTCACATTTATGGAACAGAAGAGTGTGATCTTCTAGACTATTGTGATTGGAGAGTAAGTGTCATGTTCACCCTATTGAAAATGAGTTATTGTGGACCAATAAAATTTAACTAGTGAAGAGGGTATGTAGCCTCTCAACCTATAGTATGTAGAGTAATGTACAATGACGTAATGTGACGAGCATGTATGTAACGAAGTATCAGGATTATTATATGCAATGTGTGCCACAAAAACGATCCCACATAGCTCTAATTTACAGAACAAACAAGAGTGTTCTTCTAAATTGATATTAATAAAAACAGATAAAAAGTTATATCCCAACTAATGGAGGTGGGTCTAAACTAACCAATGATATGAATGAAATAAGGGGGGTGTATACAAACGTTGCCTATAGTGTGTGTAGCCATGCACAATGAAGTGATGTAGTAGGTGTGCATGTGTCAAAAACAATGTGTGAATGTCAAACAAAAGTGAGGATGTTCCAAATAGCGGAACAAATAGGTACTATCTTCTAAGGAAATGTTGTGACAGGGAAAACAAGGTTAAATGACCACTATTGATAATCCGTCTCTACGGACCAAAAAAATCTATACAGTGGAAGGAATATGTTAACTCTCAACCTATGAGAAGTAAAACAATATACAATAAAAGAGTGTGATATAAGTGAATGTATATGTTCTATAGACAATCAAGTCTATGAACATATAAAATATACAAGTGAAATATAGTACACATAATAAGTGTGTGTGTATTTGTTCTGTAGATATAGCGATCTATGAACATATGCTAAATAAATATTAAGTGTGTGAATGTGGGATGGGAAGATATGTAGTTATAACTTTATATGACAATGATTGTGAAAATGCAATGTAATGTACAGGATCTGTGAATACGATAAGAACAAAATAATATGCAAGAAATATAGAAGGGAGATGAAGGTAAGGTGATATACCACATGATGGAAAATAAATCAGGAGAGGAATGGATTATAAAATATATATAAAACTGAATATCATAAAAAATGAATAAAAAAGGATAAAGATAAAATATATTCATGTAATATAATATAATATGAAGTGTTAGAAAATGTGAAAAATGTATCGGGGAATGATGTTAGAATGCCCCAGTGTCTAAGACTTCATTTAGGCCGTCGGGGTAGAGGGACCCAAACTTATATATCCAATAAGTTTCTCGCTGGCGGAGCCTGGACATTCTGTTTTGTGAGCTAATAATAGGAATACTTTCTAATGGTGTAATTTTCATTACACATGTAGTAGTACCATGTACTAAAGTATGATGTCTAGAAGTATTGTATTTGTCAAGACCTTTTTCTATACATCTTAGATGTTCAGACCATCTTTGTCTGACCTTTCTGCATGTACGGCCTATGTATTGAAGCCCACAGATGCAAAATATACAGTAAATCATGAAGAAGAGTTACAATTAATCCTTTGTGTGAGTTTAAAAGTTTCACCATTGCTATGGGATGTAATAGATTTATATCCATTCGTTATGTATTGAGGAGGGTGCATAAAGTCACCTCACAAGGTTGCAAGTATAGTGTCTGTGGGGGTGGATCCTGCTTTCCATCCCTGCGACGGGCTTTTACCCACTCTCTTATGAGGTTGACTTTTTTGCGGAGCTTCAATTTCATATCCCCGAATCTCCGCATGATTTGATCCGGGTCCTCTGGATGTCACACACCTCATTAACATCATGGGTGATAGACAACCAGAGGGCCTTCCTAAATTTCTGCTTCGTCGACGTCTTCTTGTTCCCAAACAGCTGCGGATAGAAGTCCTCGACCATGTTGACCAGTGCCGCACTTTCCGCCCGTGTGAACCTGGGAGACATCATGCCTGCCGAGTTGTATATTTAATATATATATATATATATATATATATATATATATATATATATATATATATATATATATATATAATATATATATATATATACTGTATACCAGCAGGCATTAGAGAACTGACAAAAATGGCAACGTGTAATGGACTTTTATATGGTGAAGTAAACATGATATGTACCATTGGACATGGTATCTGTTCATCTGATTGGATAAAAATTTTCAATTTTGTAATCATGTCTGTGAGGCCATAGTGACTCAATTTATGTTTGTGTGATGAACTCTGATTGGCCGATCCTTAATGTTTCATATATTTGTAATTTCCATACACATACCTCCAGGGGTGCTGTTACTACATTTGGCATGTAGACTTATTTGTAATTTATGGGACTGTTATGCGTATATGTGTGACGCAGATTTAATATACGTGATCCGTTAAAAATATTAAGATATTGTTTACATTTGATCTTGCTTTAATTTTTACTCACAATAGTAAATATAATCCAGTCACATTTCCATGTTTAATATTGATCATGTTATTTAATATGAATATATTTTATTGTAAAACCTAAACATTGTATGTCTTCATAGTTTATTAAAGAAATATCGTGACTCATTGTGAAGTATTGACATTGCTCTATTAAATGTATTTATAATACCAACAATGCACATTGTGGTAGTGCGTGACATTAGAATAAAATTTTTAAAGATGCGTATCTCATGTTGCAAGATACGTTTACTACGCTATATTTCTGAAATGCGTAATTTGTATTTATAATGGACGGAACTTTGCAAAATATTTTTTTAATTTTTATTTCCATGATTGTTCATTATTAAATAAACATCAAGCTTGTATTGGTCGGAAATGCTCACATATATTTTGTTTGACAACAGCGTATTTTTTTTTTATCACAGGGACATTACACCAAAATATTTTCTTTCATGGTCCGGATAGAGAATACATTTTTATACATTAAAATGTAACTCGATCTATTTAGCTTATTCTTTAGATATCCTTTACAGAAAAAATAGCAATGCACATGGTTGAGCCAATCACACAAGGCATCTCTGTGCATCCACCAATCTTCAGTTAATGATCATATCTAGATATGGTTGTAAATTAAAGTATATCAAAAGAATAAAGCAAATTAGATAATAGAAGTACATTTTAATGGTTAAAATTCAATTTTATTTAGGAATCATGAAAGAAACGCTTTGAATTAATGTCCCTTTAATGAGCTGATATGTAATATTTAAACTTATATAAAGACATCTGTCTAAACATTGTAAATATGCATTGTTGCCCACCCACAAATAAGTAGATATTTCTCAGTAATGCTTTGCTGATCCTAAACCTATGCATCTCGTTTGTGCAAATTTAAGATAATATGAGAATAAACCATATGTTATTATTAAAGTCCATTTTTATTTTAGATTCTAATCTACTCTGTCTGAATCATGGAAGATTAGATTATTTTGTCATTTCACTTTCAATAAAAATGAAATATCCATCACAAGCTCTAAACTAAAACTAAGTATTTTGTAATAATTATGTAGTCATGTGTGAATATTAAAAATATATTTAAATATATGATTTTAGATACACATAAAAGGGACAGTAAACCAAGAAGATATTTATTTTTATACAATAAAAATTATTGCATATTCGATCGATGAATATACGTTTGACCTGTGTGAGAACCTTGTTTGTAAAATGTCCACTTATCTCCATCCTTTCATATAGATTTTAAATGATTCAAAGCAGACTCTTAAAGGGACAGTATACTCGAAGAGTTTGACAAAGTAATATGTTTAAAAATCATTATTATCAGCAGAGTATATAATGCATTAAATATGATTCATGTTGGTCTATGAATTATTATTGGGAATTTAAAACCACAAATATGTGTATTATCTAGGATAGATAGTCTGATCTCCTGACTTAATCCCATGTTTAGACATATGCATACTTCTTATATGTGCCAAGCAATCAACATCTAACATTTTCAATTCTTATTCCCTTATGTATTGTATGGCCCACTGTGAGTGAAATATCTTACAATGACTGTATTTATAAAGCTTTGCCTTAAAGGGACATTAAACAATAATATTTTCTTTCCTGATTTAGATGGATAATACAATGTTAAACAAATTTATAATATATTTATATTATATCATTTGCTTTCTTGCTTGATATTCTTTCCTGAAAAGCATATCTAGATAGGCTCAGGTGCTGCTGATTGGTGGCTGCACATAGATGCCTTGTGTAATTGGCTAACCCATGTGCATTGCTCTTTATTTAACAGTAGTTAACATTGTATAAATTAACTAAATTAAAATAAAGGGTAATGGAAATACCTATAGAAATGTGATATACTCCAAAAGGTAAAGAGTATAATTGTGAGAAATTATATTTTGATATATCTATAGTTAACTGACCCTTCAAATGACTCCACTATAGTGAAAAGTCATCAATATGTCATACAATAAATAGCTTGGTATAAAAGTGAAATTAAATTACGTTTTATTTAAAGAAAATTTAAGCTATATTACCTTGGAAAGAACTAAAGCAGAATAAATAACCTAGATTTATTTTTCAAAAAATATGGATACCTAAGAAAGATTTGATAGATTAGAATGTAAATCTAACATTAAACTACACTGTCACTTTAATGTAAGAAGTTAAACACTGTCATTTCTTAAAAGTGAAATGAGAAAAGTTGTTATGTATAATTTATACTACATAGCCTTGTCATAAACATTTTATGATTTTGACATCTATAAATCACACAATAAAATCATAGATGACTGTATTTAACTCCACCTTAAATTTGATAAAATACTTCATTTTAAAATTATATGCTTAATCTGTGTTGATATTTCTTCATTCAAAAATTAATTCTAAATTAGTATATTTGATATCAGGCATGTGCTTTTAAAATAGATACTTTACCAGTCATGGGACTAATATTTTGTTTACATGTCAGAATATTAGATGGATGTATTTCTTCTTAGCTTACTGTGATAGAGATGTATCAAATAATATGTATTTAAAAAAACTTGAAAGATATAGTATGTAAATATATTTATTTAAAATATAAGATATTGGAATTCATCAAAAAAGAAAATCTGAAAAAGAAAGAAAATAAATATTAAAACCATTAGTTAATTGGCAGCGAGATTATGAGTTTTGCGGTAACAGGGGTGCGTTGCTAACGAGCATTTTTTTTCACCGCTCACTTAAGACAACGCTGGTATTACAGGTTTTCATAACCCCGGCGTTAGCCGCAAAAAGGTGAGCGTAGAGCAAAATTTAGCTCCACATCTCACCTCAATACCAACGTTGCTTACAGTAACGGTGAGCTGGAAAAACGTGCTCGTGCATGATTTCCCCATAGGAATCAATGGGGCAGAATCAGCTGAAAAAAGACCTAACACCTGCAAATAAGCAGCGTTCAGCGCCTAACGCAGCCCCCTTGATTCCTATGGGGAAATACATTTTATGTCTACACCTAACACCCTAACATGAACCCCGAGTCTAAACACCCCTAATCTTACACTTATTAACCCCTAATCTGCCGCCCCCAACACCGCCGCCACCTACATTATACTTATTAACCCCTAATCTGCCGCTCCAGACACCGCCACCACCTACATTATACTTATGAATACCTAATCTGCTGCCCCCAACATCGCCGACACCTACTTTTTATTTATTAACCACTACTCTGCTGCCCCCAATGTCGCCGCCACCTAACAACACTTATTAACCCCTAATCTGCCGCCGCCAACGTCGCTGCCACTATTATAAAGTTATTAACCCCTAAATCTAAGTCTAACCCTAACCCTAACCCCACCTAACTGAAATATAATTTAAAATAATCTAAATAAAATTACTACAATTAAATAAATAATTCCTATTTAAAACTAAATACTTACCTATAAAATAAACCCTAAGCTAGCTACAATATAACTAATACTTACATTGTATCTATCTTAGGTTTTATTTTTATTTTACAGGCAAGTTTGTATTTATTTTAACTAGGTACAATAGTTATTAAATAGTTATTAACTATTTAATAACTTCCTAGTTAAAATAAGTACAAATTTACCTGTAAAATAAACCCTAACCTAAGTTACAATTACACCTAACACTATACTATCATTAAATAAATTAACTAAATTAACAACAATTGATTACAATTAAATAAAATAAACTAAAGTACGGAAAAAAACACTAAATTACACAAAAAAAAATAAAATAATTACAAGAATTTTAAACTAATTACACCTAATCTAATCCCCCTAATAAAAAAGCCCCCCAAAATAATAAAAATCCCAACCCTATACTAAATTACACACACCCAACCCTACTCTAAAACCCACCAATCCCCCCTTAATAAAACCTAACATTACCCCCTTGAAGATCACCCTACCGTTAGACGTCTTCACCCAGCCGGACACAAATGGTCCTCCAGAGGGGCAGAAGTCTTCATCCGATCTGGGCAGAAGATGACCTCCAGACGGGCAGAAGTCTTCATCCAGGTGGCATCTTCTATCTTCATCCATCCGGAGCAGGTCCATCTTGAAGCCAGCCGACGCGGAGCATCCATACAGACCGACGACTACACAACGAATGACGGTTCCTTTAAATGACGTCATCCAAGATGGCGTCCCTTGAATTCCAATTGGCTGATAGGATTCTATCAGCCAATCGGAATTAAGGTAGGAAAAATCCTATTGGCTGATCCAATCAGCCAATAGGATTTAACTTGCATTCTATTGGCTGATTGGAACAGCCAATAGAATGCGAGCTCAATCCTATTGGCTGATTGGATCAGCCAATAGGATTGAACTTCAATCCTATTGGTTGATTGCATCAGCCAATAGGATTTTTCCTACCTTAATTCCAATTGGCTGATAGAATCCTATCAGTCAATCGGAATTCAAGGGATGCTATCTTGGATGACGTCATTTAAAGGAACCGTCATTCGTCGAGTAGTCGTCGGTCTGGATGGATGCTAAGCGTCGGCTGGCTTCAAGATGGTCCCGCTCCGCTCCAAATGGATGAAGATAGAAGATGCCGCCTGGATGAAGACTTCTGCCCGTCTGGAGGTCCTCTTCTGCCCGGATCGGATGAAGACTTCTGCCCCTCTGGAGGACCACTTGTGCCCGGCTGGGTGAAGACGTCTCACAGTAGGGTGATCTTCAAGGTTTTATTAAGGGGAGATTGGGTGGGTTTTAGAGTAGGGTTGGGTGTGTGGGTGGTGGGTTTTAATGTGGGGGGTATTGTATTTTTTTTACAGCTTAAAGAGCTGATTACTTTGGGGCAATGCCCCGCAAAAAGCCCTTTTAAGGGCTATTTGTAATTTAGTATAGGGTAGGGATTTTTATTATTTTGGGGGGCTTTTTTATTTTATTAGGGGGATTAGATTAGGTGTAATTAGTTTAAAATTCTTGTAATTTTTTTATTTTTTTCTGTAATTTAGTGGGGGTTTTGTTTTCGTACTTTAGTTTATTTTATTTTATTGTAGTTAATTGTAGGTAATTTAGTAAATTAATTTAATGATAGTGTAGTGTTAGGTGTAATTGTAATTTAGGTTAGGATTTATTTTACAGGTACTTTTGTCTTTATTTTAGCTAGGTAGTTATTAAATAGTTAATAACTATTTAATAACTATTCTACCTAGTTAAAATAAATACAAGGTTGCCTGTAAAATAAAAATAAATCCTAAAATAGCTACAATGTAACTATTAGTTATATTGTAGCTATTTTAGGGATTATTTTACAGGTAAGTATTTAGTTTTAAATAGGAATAATTTAGTTAATTGTAGTAATTTTATTTTGTTCTATTTAAATTATATTTAAGTTAGGGGGGTTAGACTTAGGGTAAGACTTAGGTTTAAGGGGTTAATAAATTTAATATAGTAGCAGCGACATTGGGGGCGGCAGATTAGGGGTTAATAAATGTAGGTAGGTGTCGGCGATGTTAGGGATGGCAGATTAGGGGTTAATAAAATTTAACTAGTGTTTGCGAGGCGGGAGTGCGGCGGTTTAGGGGTTAATATATTTATTAAAGTGGCGGCAATGTCCGGTTGGCAGATTAGGGGTTAAAAACTTTATTTAAGTGTTTGCGATGTGGGGGGACCTCAGTTAAGGGGTTAATAGGTAGTTTATGGGTGTTAGTGTACTTTTTAGCAGTTTAGTTAAGAGTTTTATGTTACAGCGTTAGATCATAAAACTCTTAACTACTGACTTTTAAATGCGGTAGGAGTCTTGACAGGAAAGGGTCTACCGCTCACTTCTTCTAAGACTCGTAATACTGGCGTTAGGCAAGTCCCATTGAAAAGATAGGATATGCAATTTACGTAAGGGGATTTGCGGTAAGCTCGAGTTGTGGAAAAAAAGTGAGCGGTACACCTGTACCTGCCAGACTCGTAATACCAGGGGGCGTTAAAAAGCAACGTTGGGACCTCTCAACGCTGCTTTTTAAGGCTAACGCGAGACTCGTAATCTAGCCGTAGGTTTTTTAATTAACACATGTCTAAAAAAATTCAGTAAATCTAATAATTTATAAATCATCTTCCGTCTATGCTCTAACATGCCTGGTTTGTCTTGATATTAAAAACAGGTTCATAATGGAGATCTATATCGATCCATATAATTTAAATTGATCACATTAAATTGTCTAATCAATATTTGAATTACACATATTAGCAGCATTAAAATTAGACAAAATAATGCATATCATATTTTTGAACAAAAAATCTATTGTATAAGGGACATAATTAAATGTAATATTTCATGTCCCTTCAAATAATAATATACCTAAATGTCAACTATGAAATGTATCCCTTTGTCTGATTGTTTAGAATCTGAGTCCTCTCTAGCACAAAGTAGGGTTAATGTATATAAAATAAACATATTCTGAAATGAATCGCCTTTTACATTACTTTTTTTTTTTTTTTTTACTTCCGGCGAGGTCACACGCATGCAAACAGCGTGTGTGTTCGGCTCCATGTTGAAGGAGCGCATCTGAGCATCAGAGTACTACCCGGCAGCCAAGCTCCTGTTGACGGATCACTTACTGTCTTTGGAGGCGGAGTACCCTCCTAACTGCCATATGGAAGTACTTCCTACGCCGCACCAGTCGAGTGGCGTCGACCTCAGCCCTGAGATGCCTGCCCCACAACCAGGTGCCTAAAGTTTTTACCGGAACTGGCAAGTCTCCCAGAGAATCGTACTACAGAGAACAAGCTGCACTTTCGCCGGAAAACAAGAAGCACGCTGGAAAGAATCAGCACAGCGACAGGCCGACCCCCACAGGCTAAAACAAGCATACAAGGTTTGGAGAAGTCTCTAAGACACAGCCCCGCTTGAGAGTGTCCCGAGAGGAGCGGTGATTGGCAGAGATGACCAAGCAGGAAGGGGAAAGTGGCTAAAATCAAAGAAAAGACGGGCATAACCGCAAGTATTTTTGTACATGCACTGCACATCGCAGAGTTTCTATCTCTCTTAAAAAAAAAAAGTATATGAACGGTGGGAGTTAATTGTGACTTTTATTGTCATAATTCCTGGTTGTGGTGGGCCGGTAAGCATTGGTCACGGGCATGTATATGACATGAATGTAATATGTATAGAGGAAAGAACCCTAAAGGATGTATAACAAGTGGAGTTCTTCTATAATAAATAATATATCAGAATAAGGGAATCAAAATCTAAGAGCTGGTTGCTGTATAATCAAGATAGAAAAGGATTACAAGGGACTTTTTTTTTCTCTTCTTAGCTTAGGTTTGAACGCTCCGCAGCAAACCTACCACTGTGTAACCAGATCTAAAACAGAAGAAAAACTTTTTGTGGCCCCATTTTTTTTTCGCTTGTTTTTTTTTTTTTTACTAACCCAGGTCAATCGGGGTTTTCACAGTACCTTGGCCTGGAAGCAGAAAATAGAAAAAAAACAAAAAAAACAAGGCGATACTAATGCGTATCTATGAACAATATTATTGAACACTGTGATATGAAAGATAGTTTTGATATGTAAAGCTGAAATATCTATCATCTACACAGGGTATAAGAGTGTGAAAGTTTAGAGTATAAGTGTTACCTTTTTACAGGTTTTAACAATGTACGAAGTGAGAATTCTGATATATTATAATTGAACCAAGAGGGGGCAGCCTAGAGGTAAAGATAATACAGTAACCATGTTGAAATTTCTACAGGCTGAGAAATATTGATAAGCGAGCTGTATTATCAACGCTTGAAATAAAAGGTTAAAGGTGAAAGGGGCTGCCTATAGGTATAAGGAGGTATTAAGGTACACCACACTTACTGGTCAGCCGTTAAACGTTCAGAATAAAGTGGAAAAATAAAATTGAGAAATCCTATAGCTGTAAAGTTTAGAACAAAAAGTCAATACAAAGTTTATTAACAGAATAAAAATCAGTGGACCAAGGAATAGAGAGGGAGTGTTAAATCCTCCAAAATACAAAAAATTATAATTCCTTATCTCAGTGGATACGACACAATTCACATATAGCACATCTTTTTTTTTTTGGGGGGGGGGTATGGACCCCAATTAATATACACTCGTTTTGTCACAAACCACACTTAGGTCACCCACTAAAATTGAATTATTTATTTTTTAACTCAGGTTCACATTAGTTTGGGGCACGGTAAATAAGAACACATTGCACACAGTTATTTTTCATAGTTTTCTTCTAAAAGGGGAGTGGACACCCTCAGTCCTAAGCGTATTAATTATTTAATTTTACACTTTTCACAAGTAATGGAAAAATGTATTACAAATGTAAAGACAAGATCACCAGCTATGCCACCGAGAAGGGATAAAAAAAACTAAAAGTACACAGGAGGTATCTATTGAAAAAATTAGGAAAAAGAGCGGCAGGCACTGCAAAAACCAAACGGGCTCACACTAAAGTTTGAAAACCAAAAAAGATACTTTAATGTAAGTTATCTCAAAAGTATACAGATATGGCAAGACACAAGTACAGGGGGGTGAAAAAAAGTGTGACAAGAGAGGCCTGACGCGTTTCGCGCCCCCTAGTGGCGCTTAATCATAGGCTACAGCACTAGGTAAGAGATACCTATTTAAAGGGAAAACCATTAACCCTAGATGTGCAAGGAAATATTTTTAAAAAACATTATAAGTTGTTAAAAACATTGGCACACTTACAATGGGATCAATATACAAAATAGTATATATATATACAAGTTCTATGTACACCAGCAAGCAACAAGGTTTGAACTTAGACTGCCTAAATTAATAAATATTAATATACAGAGAGGGGTTTTGTCTGAGTTAATAAGCTGTAGGCTTGTAAACAGATATGGTCAATTTGCTTAATTTAAAAAAAATGAAGATGAAAGAATGAAAAAGGTATATATAGATAATTAACTATATTATATGTCTATCCATCAGAACTTAATTGTCTATTAGGTAATTTACATCACATTCTTTGTTCATTCCAAAGGGTTGACGTGTGTTTAGTTTTATTATCCAAAATATTTCCTTTTTATCTAATATATGTTGTCTATTACCTCCTCTAATAGGAATTCTGGCTATGTCTATAATCTGAATGGACATATCTGCCAAATGTGTGAAATGTAAACCATTAAAATGACCTGCTACTGCAGAGTCCTTACAATAATTTTTGACATCTCTCATATGTTCTCCAAACCTTGTTCTGACTTCACGAGAGGTTTTTCCCACGTATTGACATTTACAAATATTACAAGTCAGAAGGTAAATAAGAAACTTAGTTTTGCAGTTAGCATAAAAATCTATAACATATTGTTTATGATCTACACTAGAGGAGAATTGAGTGCCTTTAATAAGGTTAGGGCAAGTATTGCAGTCCCTACTTCCACATTTGTGGACTCCCTTTCTAGATAGCCAATCCCCTGACGGGATAGTATCCAAGACCAAACTAGGAGAAAGTACCTTCCCCAATGTCTTTGGTTTTTTCGGGACATATCTGAAATTTTTTACCAGAGGTTTAAGGATGTCATCTCCCAATAATAAATGGGAATGTTTCTTTAAGATTTTGATCACAGCATTGTAATGCATTGAGTATTCTGTGGTAAAGATAATACTCTCATTTGTGCCCAGTTTAGACTCATTTTTGTTGTTAATAGGTTTATTCTTATACTTTTTTACTGCTAGTCTCGATTGTTCAAGTTTTCTTGGGTTGTAACCTCTCTTAATTAACCTCTCTTTCAATTCTAGAGACTGTGTTTCATATATAAGATCGCTTTTCGTATTCCTGCGTAACCTAATAAACTGCCCTCTTGGTATAGCTTTCTTTACATGTTCTGGGTGCTGTGATGCCGCATGCAGAATGGTGTTTCCTGCTACTGGTTTCCTGTATGTTTGGGTCACAATTTGATTATCTATAATTTTCAATGTTAAATCTAAGTAATTGATTTGCAACCCATTTAATTCACCTGTAAATTGCAAACCCATTAAATTATCACTTAGATAAGACAGTAAATCATCCAAAACAACAGATTTCTTCTCATTGTTAACAATCATAAGCAAATCATCTATGTAACGAACAAAAAGAACTACTTCATCCATCCAAGGGTTATTACTTGAAAAAACATATGTTAATTCCCACCATGAAACATAAATATTGGCGAATGCCGGGGCAAATTTTGCCCCCATGGCGGTCCCCCTTATTTGTAAGTAGTACTCTTTATTGAACATAAAATAATTATGTGAGAGCAAAAATTGTAAAATTTCACATATATAGTGTCTTTCCTGATCACTCAAGTATGTTTCTCTCTTTAAAAAATAGTCCACAGCACTAATACCTGAGTGCTGGGGTATGCTGGTATATAAAGAAACTATATCTGCAGTTATCCAACTATAGTTGGACTGCCATTGTATGGTGTCCAATGTTGTTAGCAAATGGGATGTGTCTCTTAAGTAGCTAAGTTGTCTTTGTGCAATGGGTTGTAGTATAGTGTCTACCCATTCTCCTAAAGGTTCCAGTAAAGACCCTATGCCCGCAATAATAGGCCTGCCCGGTGGATGTTGTATGTTCTTATGTATTTTGGGTACATGATGGAACAGGGGAGTAATTGGGTGTTCTGGAATTAATAAATCTACATCCTCTTCTTTGAAAATGCCCAAGATAACTCCATCGGCAACAAGCTTAGCCATTTCTTTTTTAAAAGTATGTACTGGGTTGTATGGCAACAACCTATAGACACTATTATCTGAGAGCTGCCTCTGGGCCTCTTCAAAGTAGTATGATTTGTCCATGACTACGATGCTGCCACCCTTATCCGAATTTCTAATGACAATGTCATCATTATTTTTCAAAGTATTGATAGCTGAACGCTCTGTGAATTTCAGATTCCGGGTGGCAGCATCGCCGCCTGCACTGACATCTGCTTCAAGTTTGAGTATGTCCTCTTGGACTAATCTGTGGTAGGCATTGACCATAGGGCCCCTAAAGTTGATAGGATAAAACTTAGACCTATATTTGTTTGGTCTTTCTAGTTTTTCTATTGAGCTCTCCTGGTCAGTGCCCCCCACATTGTATAACTCATTAAGTGTTGCTACAGAGCATGCATCTATAAATGGTAAATGTGGAGAAACTACATTAGATTTCGGAATAGGCAACCTTATATTATCCTGATTATCATTGGTGTTAGACAAAGCAAAAAACCTTTTCAGAGACAGCTTTCGTATGAATTTGTTCACATCCAAAAGTGTATTAAAGCATGAAAGCCTATTAGTTGGAGCAAAGCCCAAACCTTTTGATAACACAGCAATTTCATTATCTTTCAACTTATGTTTTGAAATATTAATAACATTAAGTCCTTCTCAGATAATAGTGTCTATAGGTTGTTGCCATACAACCCAGTACATACTTTTAAAAAAGAAATGGCTAAGCTTGTTGCCGATGGAGTTATCTTGGGCATTTTCAAAGAAGAGGATGTAGATTTATTAATTCCAGAACACCCAATTACTCCCCTGTTCCATCATGTACCCAAAATACATAAGAACATACAACATCCACCGGGCAGGCCTATTATTGCGGGCATAGGGTCTTTACTGGAACCTTTAGGAGAATGGGTAGACACTATACTACAACCCATTGCACAAAGACAACTTAGCTACTTAAGAGACACATCCCATTTGCTAACAACATTGGACACCATACAATGGCAGTCCAACTATAGTTGGATAACTGCAGATATAGTTTCTTTATATACCAGCATACCCCAGCACTCAGGTATTAGTGCTGTGGACTATTTTTTAAAGAGAGAAACATACTTGAGTGATCAGGAAAGACACTATATATGTGAAATTTTACAATTTTTGCTCTCACATAATTATTTTATGTTCAATAAAGAGTACTACTTACAAATAAGGGGGACCGCCATGGGGGCAAAATTTGCCCCGGCATTCGCCAATATTTATGTTTCATGGTGGGAATTAACATATGTTTTTTCAAGTAATAACCCTTGGATGGATGAAGTAGTTCTTTTTGTTCGTTACATAGATGATTTGCTTATGATTGTTAACAATGAGAAGAAATCTGTTGTTTTGGATGATTTACTGTCTTATCTTAGTGATAATTTAATGGGTTTGCAATTTACAGGTGAATTAAATGGGTTGCAAATCAATTACTTAGATTTAACATTGAAAATTATAGATAATCAAATTGTGACCCAAACATACAGGAAACCAGTAGCAGGAAACACCATTCTGCATGCGGCATCACAGCACCCAGAACATGTAAAGAAAGCTATACCAAGAGGGCAGTTTATTAGGTTACGCAGGAATACGAAAAGCGATCTTATATATGAAACACAGTCTCTAGAATTGAAAGAGAGGTTAATTAAGAGAGGTTACAACCCAAGAAAACTTGAACAATCGAGACTAGCAGTAAAAAAGTATAAGAATAAACCTATTAACAACAAAAATGAGTCTAAACTGGGCACAAATGAGAGTATTATCTTTACCACAGAATACTCAATGCATTACAATGCTGTGATCAAAATCTTAAAGAAACATTCCCATTTATTATTGGGAGATGACATCCTTAAACCTCTGGTAAAAAATTTCAGATATGTCCCGAAAAAACCAAAGACATTGGGGAAGGTACTTTCTCCTAGTTTGGTCTTGGATACTATCCCGTCAGGGGATTGGCTATCTAGAAAGGGAGTCCACAAATGTGGAAGTAGGGACTGCAATACTTGCCCTAACCTTATTAAAGGCACTCAATTCTCCTCTAGTGTAGATCATAAACAATATGTTATAGATTTTTATGCTAACTGCAAAACTAAGTTTGTTATTTACCTTCTGACTTGTAATATTTGTAAATGTCAATACGTGGGAAAAACCTCTCGTGAAGTCAGAACAAGGTTTGGAGAACATATGAGAGATGTCAAAAATTATTGTAAGGACTCTGCAGTAGCAGGTCATTTTAATGGTTTACATTTCACACATTTGGCAGATATGTCCGTTCAGATTATAGACATAGCCAGAATTCCTATTAGAGGAGGTAATAGACAACATATATTAGATAAAAAGGAAATATTTTGGATAATAAAACTAAACACACGTCAACCCTTTGGAATGAACAAAGAATGTGATGTAAATTACCTAATAGACAATTAAGTTCTGATGGATAGACATATAATATAGTTAATTATCTATATATACCTTTTTCATTCTTTCATCTTCATTTTTTTTAAATTAAGCAAATTGACCATATCTGTTTACAAGCCTACAGCTTATTAACTCAGACAAAACCCCTCTCTGTATATTAATATTTATTAATTTAGGCAGTCTAAGTTCAAACCTTGTTGCTTGCTGGTGTACATAGAACTTGTATATATATATACTATTTTGTATATTGATCCCATTGTAAGTGTGCCAATGTTTTTAACAACTTATAATGTTTTTTAAAAATATTTCCTTGCACATCTAGGGTTAATGGTTTTCCCTTTAAATAGGTATCTCTTACCTAGTGCTGTAGCCTATGATTAAGCGCCACTAGGGGGCGCGAAACGCGTCAGGCCTCTCTTGTCACACTTTTTTTCACCCCCCTGTACTTGTGTCTTGCCATATCTGTATACTTTTGAGATAACTTACATTAAAGTATCTTTTTTGGTTTTCAAACTTTAGTGTGAGCCCGTTTGGTTTTTGCAGTGCCTGCCGCTCTTTTTCCTAATTTTACCATTTGGGCGATTCTGAGTCATATCGCAGGCTACGGCACTCTCTCAGCTTTTCTCATTGGAGGACTTCATGTAATTTTCCTACTTGCCGGTTCCGGTTCCGGATGCAGCTACACCGCGCTCACCTTGGTTTCAGCGGGTATCTATTGAAACCCCAAGTGAATCCAGTCAGTCTCCTGAGACACAAAATATGCTTGACCAGCTGGCTGGGCTGAGCTCAATTTGAGGCAATCAAGGGAGAGATAGTGAGTCTCACAGGTGAAATAGGGCAATTTTCCAAACGTCTAGGTGAAGCAGAGACAAGACTGCCAGATTTAGAAGATGGCTTTAATATATATGAGGCAGATATGAAAAAATCTCTAGACACAATAAAATTACTACGAAGTAAGGTGGAAGATTTGGAAGACAGGTCACGCCGTAACAATATTCAAATAGTGGGGTTACCAGAAACTATCGAATATAAAGATTTAGTAACATTTGCTTCCACCACCCTACCAAATCTGCTTGGCATGGCCACACAAACAGGGAAATTACAGGTAAAAAGAGCTCATAGAACAGGCTCCAACACTAAATATCAGGATGGTAAGAATAGACCGAGAATGATCATGGTGAAATATCTAAACTTTCAAGAAAAAATTGAGTTAATAAGGGCATACAGGAAAAGTAATCCATTGATGATAGGTTCTAGTCAAATATTCATTTTCCAGGATTACTCTACTGAAACTGCAACTAAAAGAAGGATTATGGCCCCTTACTGCACTGCTCTTATTAAGAATAATTTTAAAGCGAGCCTAAGATACCCTGCCAAAATTATTATAGATGATATAGAGGGTAACGTTACATTAAATAACTGTGAAGAAGCGAAAGTGTTCATGAGAGAAAAGAATATATCCATACAAGCTGATAATGGAAAAACAGGAAGAGATTTAAGAATACCTTGATAACAGATAACAGAAGGCTCCAATCAGAATTATGATAGATCAGTTAGGTTATTACACTATACAGGAAGCTGTCAGGCAAGGATGGGCAAGCCCCTGGATAAGCAGAAAAGGACCATCAGATATAGTTTTAATGCAAATTTATAATAGCATTTTTTAGGATTAGTCTAAGATGGTACATGATGATGTATACGGTTGATGGTGAGCGCGATGGTGCCATGTTTTCTTGTGTACTGAGGGACAGAGGGAACCCAAACCTCTGCTCAACAGTCAGTTTTTATCAATCTAGTAAAAGTGTTTTGTTTGTGTTTTGCTTTTTTCTTCCCCTCTTCTTCTTTATCCGTCTTTTTTTTCCCTCCGTCTCCTTCCCCCTTCTCATTATGGATAGTTGGATTAAAAAATTAAGTTAGTATCATGGAATGTGGGGGGTAACCTCCCCTATTAAAAGAAAAAATATACTTAAACTTTTAAAAAAACAAAGACCAGATATGTTTTTACAAGAATTACATTTAAAAGTGGGGGAAATTGAGAAACTTAAAGTGAACTGGATAAAAGAAGTTATAGCAACACCCTGCAATAAACGTAGTCAGGGGGTAGCCATATTATTCAATAGAAGTTTAGAGTATGAGATAATTTCACAAGATATGGACCCTGAGGGTAGATATATTCTGATCCAGGTACAGATAGCTAAAACTAGATGGTTGTTTTGTAACGCTTATGGACCTAATAAATTAAATAAAGATTTTTGGTACAGGTGTGAAAAAAAAATTCTTCCATTCCGGGGACAAAACTTAATTATAACGGGAGATTTTAACATGACAATGGACCCAGCGTTAGATAGGGCCCGGCAAAGTCATAGATATCTGTATACACAAGAAGCTAACCTTTTTAGGAATTTTGCAAAGATAACACAAGTGAAAGATATCTGGAGACTACATTATCCAGATGAGCATAATTTTACATGTGAATCCAGAGCTTATAAAAAATGTTCTCAAATTGATTTATTCCTATTAGATAAAGCATTATTGAAACGTGATATGGAAACCCGTATTAATGAGATTCTGCTTTCAGATCATGCGATTATCTCTCTACAAATAAAGGATAGGAAAGAAGTATCCAAAAATAACTTCTGGTTCCCAAAATACATGGGTAATAATATCCAATTTTGTAATTGGATGATTAATGAATGGAAAGTCTTTTTGAAAAATAATGCCGCATATAATGAGAAACCGGAGGTACTTTGGGAGACAGGGAAGGCAGTAATGAGAGGTGAGATAATGTCCTATATGTGTAAATTAAAAAAGAAAAACTTAGCAAGATAACTGCAGTTATCATGTCAACTAAAAAACGCCTATAACCATCATAAAAATAACCCCCAAGATAATTCATGGGAAAATATGTGCAAGCAAAAAATGAAAGAGAGATATTCCTGAAAAGGAAATGGGCTATGGAGGGTCTCAGAGAGAGGGCATTTTTTCAAGGACATTTAGGGATATCGGCAAAGTACCTCGCAAACCTGGCTAAATACAAAAAAAAAAATTTATTGCTAGTATAAGAGATGGAGAGAATAGGTATAGTCAAGCCTCAGAAATTAGACATGCTTTTTATAGGTACTATCAAAGTTTGTACACTGGGGATCAGATAGAGCTCGATGAGAAAGAGAGATTCTGGCAAAAAATCAGAGTTCCTAAAATCTCGGTGGAGGCAATGCAAATTATAAATCAAGAGATTACTGAGACAGAAGTAATGGGCGTAATCAAGAAGATAAAAGCGAATAAAGCGGCAGGGCCTGATGGTCTCCCGTCAGAATTTTATAAAATTATTAAACAAGAAGTGGTTGGTACACTGGTTAATCTTTTTAATCAATATTATATTAAGAACAGTATGCAGTCAAAATATTTTACTGACTCCATAGTCACTTTAATTCATAAGAAAGGCAAAGATCGGGAGGAACTAGGCTCATACAGGCCTATTTCACTCATAAACGTTGATTATAAAATTCTGATGGTAATTCTTGCAGAAAGATTAAAAAAAGTATTAGGAGAAATTATACATACTGACCAAGCAGGATTTATGCCAGGGAGGAACGTTGTGAGGAATATTAGAAGGGTCCTGGTGACATTGGACTATTACCATAGTAGAGAGCAGAAAAATAGAAACTCAAAAAAGGCTGACATGGCATTATTGGGAATAGACGCAGAGAAAGCGTTTGATGTTATTAATTGGGATCATTTATATACGGCATTATCCAGGTTTGGGGTTTCGGGTAATCTATTCAATATGATCCAACTTATTTACAGCAAACCTAGATCACAACTGTTGATAAATTCTGAACTCTCTGAATATATCACTTTACAAAAGGGGACCCGACAGGGATGTCCGCTGTCACCCCTCATGTTCAACATTTCTCTGGAACCTCTGGCAGTCTGCCTGAAACAAGAACTAGAAGGCATCAAAGTGGGCAAACAGAAATTAGTAGTTTCACTTTATGTGGACGATATAGTATTGTTTTTATATAACACAGCAAAACGTATTCCAAAATGCCTGGAAATTATAAACTGTTATAGTAAGTTTGCCGGGTACAAAATGAACATGAAAAAGTCAGACTTACTATGGATTCATAAAAACCACAATAGCTTTCTTAAGCATGGCTTTAAGGAAGTACAGTTTATAAAATACCTGGGTCTAAATATAAGTAAAAAAACATTTGAATGGTACTCGCTCAATTACAAAGAGATAATGGATAGACTGCCAGAGGATCTAGCGAAATGGAAAGGATACAAGCTGTCATTAACAGCAAAAATTATGATAATTAAAACAATTATATTCCCCAAGATTCTGTTTTTGTTAAAAAATCTACCTTTGTTTATAGTCAAAGTAGACCTGGATAAATATAATAAAACTATAGCACAATTTTTATGAAACAATAAGAAACCACGAATTGCATATGATAAACTAATACAGCGTAAGAGAGAAGGGGGTTTTGCTCTTCCATGTCTTAAATACTATAACTGAGTAACGATAACAAAATTTGTAATAGACTGGTTAACGGAAGCAGAATACGTAACATATTATAAACTAGGATCCAAAATAATTGCTCCCTTCATTGGGACCGAAAGAAAATTTCTAGCACTATTAATGAGATGTTAACTTTTTCTAATATAATCAAGGCATGGCAAAAATATTGTTCTATAATGAATTGTCAATTTCAAGTATCACATTATTGTCCAATAGTGGGGACGATAGATTTCATTCCAGGGATATATGACCAGGCATTCAAAGACTGGAAAAGGAAGGGCCTAATATATTTTGCACAGATTAAATATGATGGGTTACATGGTATACATTCATTTCTAGAGCTAGTGGAAACATTCCAGCTACCAAGGAAAGATTTCTATGCATACCTGCAGATCAGGAGCTATGTTAATCAGCAATGCTTTACTTTCGGTAAGGACTGGAAGTTACAGGGAATAGAACCCGGTGTTGCATTATATAGAGGTGGGGTAAGATTAATAGCAGTATGGTACAACTTGTTAATGGTCAAATGTGGGGTCAGCCACTTAGATAAGATTAAAGAATATCTGAATACGTTTTTCCCAATGATTCAGCAACAGAATATTCAAAATTGTCTACGTAATATGGAAACTGCAGCAAGTGTCTGTGGCTGGAAGTATAAAGAAAGATGGATGTGGCGCTAGTGGACAAGCAACGGTATCTAAATAAATAAAGGAAATTACTAAATAAATTAGACTAAATAAAAAATGCTAGTTGCAATGCACATATTAATAAGATTTAATACACATAAATACTAAGATTAAATACACCAAACCTATTCACATATAAAATAATAAACACAATACATATAAACACAATATATATAAATCCTATACCACCGGTGGTTTAAAAGGATAATAGTTATAAAATGGGGTTGTTAAAATCCGCTAAATGCAAGAGTCGTCCATACAATTTAAAAACTGTGCGAAATTTGATCAATTTAAACTGTGCAAATTCTGATCAGGCATCCAATTTCTGAGGCAATACAGGAATCAAAAAGCAGTTTGAGAAGTCTCAATCTCCAGTGATTAATACTGTCAGTGATACAAGAATTTGTAAGGTGCTGCTGGATCTGGGATAGGGGTGTCAATTACCTTGAGAGTGCGACTACCTTCAGGACAAGGATTCTGTGCTCAGTACCACGTTAACCAGTGTCAACTCCAAGTGGGTGTCCCGGTCGGTCTCAGGTTCCGTTACCCCTCTGTTGAAACCACGATCCGTCGGCGTGTGACGTTATCAGCTCCGTGTACTCCGGGTGATCACGTGTTTAGGATATGCGCCAATCAGCTGGAGTCTCCCACGCTGTCAATCCTTTGGCGGTTGGTTTAAAAGTTTTTAGACAGTGACAGAGCGCTCTGGTGTCATACGGTTTAGATGTCAAGGAACAGACATACACATCTACGCGTTTCAGCCTCAATGCGGCCTTTATCAAGATGTCTTTTCTAGTTCCCATATTGTCTATTTATACCTTTATCAATTTCCTGTTTGCCACACTAATCAGTCGTTGATTGGTTAGTTAAATGTTTCCTCCATGTTTCTCCTCCATGTTTTTCTTTTATAATAGCTCTTCAATAAACAATGATTCTTTTAACGGATCTTTTATCATTGCTTCCATAAAAAGTATATGTATATACATAACCCCATAAGTTAAAGAACAATCTAATCTTGTTAAAATTATATAAGTAAAAACATACATTTAAAAGTGCATCCAAAAATGAACAACAAATGTATATATATAAATATAAATCTGCTCATATAAGTTCGCATGAGCTATCCATTCTCATATACTGTGTAATTTATTTATTAATAGAATATGAGCTAGTTCTTATTTTCTCTATAAATAGTGTTAATTTTACCCTTGCATATAGCTGTTAAAGTTTCATTTCATTTTTTCATATTGCAGAGGAATTAATTGATCACAATATAAAATCCAATAAGTTACTAAAACTGATGTAAAAACATAGGTAAAAGAGATAAATTCATTTAAACTAATAATTTAAAAAAATCCTATATGCAATACTAACCCTATAATCACTCATAATATAAAATGTCAACAATACATAACTCTAATAAATATGGATCCTAAAACTAATGTGATAACATATGTAAAAGGCCATATTAAAAGACTATATATATTCCTTATTTCATAAGGAAAAGTAAATGAAACCCGAGTAAAAAATGTGAAGTTTAAAAATGATATATTATTTAATGGTATTATTAATGGTGGGATTTTTTGGGATCATGGGATCATGGTTAAGAATGTTTTAAGTGGTGATTTCCAGATCTCTATCAGTATGTAATCTAAAAAATTTTTTAATGAATAAATGGGCTTAAATCTAATTCTATATTTAATCCTTCTGGATTAATTGAGCCAAAATTATAGATTAGTTCGGCCTCATTATAAAGGATTAATTTTTCATAATCTCCTCCTCTGGGGTCTTTTTTAATTCTTTTTATACCCCACCATTGGAGATCTTTTGTATTACTCCCATGGTGTTCTTTAAAGTGTTTTGATACAAAATGGCCCTCGAATCCATTTTTTATATTATTTAGGTGATCCCTAATCCTGTCTCTCAGTTTTCTTTGAGTTTGGCCTAGATACTGTTTCTTGCATGAACATTGTAGAATGTAAATCACACCTTTGTCACTACACCTAATAGCATCTTTAATAGTATGTTTATAATCTCTGGTAGTTGATTCAATAATCTTAATTTTACTGCTACGTTTGCAAGCTACACAGCTATAACAGGGATAAAAACCTGATAATTTGGTTCCTGTAATTGTAGCATCAGTCTTATTTATAGTTTTCTTAAACATACTTGGTGCTAGACAATTTTTAAGATTTTTTGCCTTAGTAAAGATTAAATCTGGATGTCCCTTTACATGATCTCCCAGGATGTGATCTTTTTTGATAAGGTGCCAGTGTTTATTTAAAATCGACTTTATATGTTTATGTTGAGCATTATATCTCGTTATAAACGGGATATTTAATTTATCCTTTTTGTCCCTCTGTTTTTGAACATTGTCTACTTTTTTAATTAATAGGTCTTCTCTGTCTTTCTTTCTTGCTTTTTCTAATGCTCTACTCACATTGTCCTTATCATATCCTTTCTCAAGAAATCTGTCTTTTAGGATCACAGATTGTGATTCAAAGTCATCTGGGTTACTGCAATTCTTCTTCATCCTCGTAAATTGGCTGGTGGGTATATTTTCTAACCATTTTGGCAAATGACAGCTCTCAATATGCACATAATTATTTGCATCTACCTTTTTAAAAAATGTCTTTGTGTGGATTTTATTTTCAATAATATTAATTTCTAGATCCAAGAAATGTATATTCTTATTGTCTATCTCACTGGTAAATTTTAGGCCTAATTCATTTGAATTTAAATCTTCTAGAAAGAGATTTAAAAGTTCAAGGTCACCATTCCATATAATAAAAATGTCATCTATAAATCTATGGTAAGATACCAAGTTCGCACCCCACGGTCCTTCAAAAATGAAAGACTCTTCAAGATATCCCATAAATAAATTTGCGTAACTGGGTGCGAACTTGGTACCCATTGCCGTTCCCTTTTGCTGAAGGTAGTATTTACCATTAAAAATAAAATAATTATTTGATAAAATAAATTCTATACATTTTAACAGGAAACAAATTGAAACAAATTGTTTGGCAGGAAAAATATACAATGGCCACATGCGATGTAACCGCCCTTTATACCAATATTGAACATAAGCTGGGTCTAAAGGCCATAAACCACTTTCTGAGGAAAGATGAGAGTTTAAAAATAGAACAATGTGATTTTATGTTAAAATGTATAGAATTTATTTTATCAAATAATTATTTTATTTTTAATGGTAAATACTACCTTCAGCAAAAGGGAACGGCAATGGGTACCAAGTTCGCACCCAGTTACGCAAATTTATTTATGGGATATCTTGAAGAGTCTTTCATTTTTGAAGGACCGTGGGGTGCGAACTTGGTATCTTACCATAGATTTATAGATGACATTTTTATTATATGGAATGGTGACCTTGAACTTTTAAATCTCTTTCTAGAAGATTTAAATTCAAATGAATTAGGCCTAAAATTTACCAGTGAGATAGACAATAAGAATATACATTTCTTGGATCTAGAAATTAATATTATTGAAAATAAAATCCACACAAAGACATTTTTTAAAAAGGTAGATGCAAATAATTATGTGCATATTGAGAGCTGTCATTTGCCAAAATGGTTAGAAAATATACCCACCAGCCAATTTACGAGGATGAAGAAGAATTGCAGTAACCCAGATGACTTTGAATCACAATCTGTGATCCTAAAAGACAGATTTCTTGAGAAAGGATATGATAAGGACAATGTGAGTAGAGCATTAGAAAAAGCAAGAAAGAAAGACAGAGAAGACCTATTAATTAAAAAAGTAGACAATGTTCAAAAACAGAGGGACAAAAAGGATAAATTAAATATCCCGTTTATAACGAGATATAATGCTCAACATAAACATATAAAGTCGATTTTAAATAAACACTGGCACCTTATCAAAAAAGATCACATCCTGGGAGATCATGTAAAGGGACATCCAGATTTAATCTTTACTAAGGCAAAAAATCTTAAAAATTGTCTAGCACCAAGTATGTTTAAGAAAACTATAAATAAGACTGATGCTACAATTACAGGAACCAAATTATCAGGTTTTTATCCCTGTTATAGCTGTGTAGCTTGCAAACGTAGCAGTAAAATTAAGATTATTGAATCAACTACCAGAGATTATAAACATACTATTAAAGATGCTATTAGGTGTAGTGACAAAGGTGTGATTTACATTCTACAATGTTCATGCAAGAAACAGTATCTAGGCCAAACTCAAAGAAAACTGAGAGACAGGATTAGGGATCACCTAAATAATATAAAAAATGGATTCGAGGGCCATTTTGTATCAAAACACTTTAAAGAACACCATGGGAGTAATACAAAAGATCTCCAATGGTGGGGTATAAAAAGAATTTAAAAAGACCCCAGAGGAGGAGATTATGAAAAATTAATCCTTTATAATGAGGCCGAACTAATCTATAATTTTGGCTCAATTAATCCAGAAGGATTAAATATAGAATTAGATTTAAGCCCATTTATTCATTAAAAATTTTTTTAGATTACATACTGATAGAGATCTGGAAATCACCACTTAAAACATTCTTAACCATGATCCCATGATCCCAAAAAATCCCACCATTAATAATACCATTAAATAATATATCATTTTTAAACTTCACATTTTTTACTCGGGTTTTATTTACTTTTCCTTATGAAATAAGGAATATATATAGTCTTTTAATATGGCCTTTTACATATGTTATCACATTAGTTTTAGGATCCATATTTATTAGAGTTATGTATTGTTGACATTTTATATTATGAGTGATTATAGGGTTAGTATTGCATATAGGATTTTTTTAAATTATTAGTTTAAATGAATTTTTCTCTTTTACCTATGTTTTTACATCAGTTTTAGTAACTTATTGGATTTTATATTGTGATCAATTAATTCCTCTGCAATATGAAAAAAATGAAATGAAACTTTAACAGCTATATGCAAGGGTAAAATTAACACTATTTATAGAGAAAATAAGAACTAGCTCATATTCTATTAATAAATAAATTACACAGTATATGAGAATGGATAGCTCATGCGAACTTATATGAGCAGATTTATATTTATATATATACATTTGTTGTTCATTTTTGGATGCACTTTTAAATGTATGTTTTTACTTATATAATTTTAACAAGATTAGATTGTTCTTTAACTTATGGGGTTATGTATATACATATACTTTTTATGGAAGCAATGATAAAAGATCCGTTAAAAGAATCATTGTTTATTGAAGAGCTATTATAAAAGAAAAACATGGAGGAGAAACATGGAGGAAACATTTAACTAACCAATCAACGACTGATTAGTGTGGCAAACAGGAAATTGATAAAGGTATAAATAGACAATATGGGAACTAGAAAAGACATCTTGATAAAGGCCGCATTGAGGCTGAAACGCGTAGATGTGTATGTCTGTTCCTTGACATCTAAACCGTATGACACCAGAGCGCTCTGTCACTGTCTAAAAACTTTTAAACCAACCGCCAAAGGATTGACAGCGTGGGAGACTCCAGCTGATTGGTGCATATCCTAAACACGTGATCACCCGGAGTACACGGAGCTGATAACGTCACACGCCGACGGATCGTGGTTTCAACAGAGGGGTAACGGAACCTGAGACCGACCGGGACACCCACTTGGAGTTGACACTGGTTAACGTGGTACTGAGCACAGAATCCTTGTCCTGAAGGTAGTCGCACTCTCAAGGTAATTGACACCCCTATCCCAGATCCAGCAGCACCTTACAAATTCTTGTATCACTGACAGTATTAATCACTGGAGATTGAGACTTCTCAAACTGCTTTTTGATTCCTGTATTGCCTCAGAAATTGGATGCCTGATCAGAATTTGCACAGTTTAAATTGATCAAATTTCGCACAGTTTTTAAATTGTATGGACGACTCTTGCATTTAGCGGATTTTAACAACCCCATTTTATAACTATTATCCTTTTAAACCACCGGTGGTATAGGATTTATATATATTGTGTTTATATGTATTGTGTTTATTATTTTATATGTGAATAGGTTTGGTGTATTTAATCTTAGTATTTATGTGTATTAAATCTTATTAATATGTGCATTGCAACTAGCATTTTTTATTTAGTCTAATTTATTTAGTAATTTCCTTTATTTATTTAGATACCGTTGCTTGTCCACTAGCGCCACATCCATCTTTCTTTATATTTCTTGTGTAGAATTGCTTTCAGAGTGCATTTCTTTCTTTTGATGTGTGCAGGTATAATATTGGTGTAAAGAAGTTTGAACCCATCTTGTGTTTTTTGTAGTCTGTGGCTGGAAGGAATCGCGACTGAAATTAATAAACAATTTTTACCTAACTCCTGACAGAATAAACAAGTGGGCAAACCCGGCACAACATCTCAAATGCCCCAAATGTAGGGCAGAAAAGGCTGATATTATGCATTGTTTATGGGGGTGCCCAAAGATCATCCAGTTTTGGGGGAAGGTAAACTACTGGATAAATAGATTTATAAAGGTTAAAATCTCTCTACGGCCAGTAAATATTTTCCTACTTTTCGAAGATAGTGCAGACAAGGGAAATAAACAGTTGATAAATCTGACTATTATGGCAGCTCGTAATATAATACTCAAAAACTGGAAAGCTACAAAGACTCACAAATTAATAGAATTGATAAACTCTATAAAAACACAGATGGCCATTGAACTGCTTGAGCTCAAACCCTATACGGAGAAACGATTAACAGACTTTTCTTCTGTTAAGTGTGATCAGTCCACGGGTCATCATTACTTCTGGGATATTAACTGCTCCCCTACAGGAAGTGCAAGAGGATTCACCCAGCAGAGCTGCTATATAGCTCCTCCCCTCTACGTCACCTCCAGTCATTCTCTTGCACCCAACGACTAGATAGGATGTGTGAGAGGACTATGGTGATATATTTAGTTTTTATATCTTCAATCAAAAGTTTGTTATTTTATAATAGCACCGGAGTGTGTTATTCCTTCTCTGGTAGAATTTGAAGAAGAATCTACCTGAGTTTTTTCTATGATTTTAGCCGGAGTAGTTAAGATCATATTGCTGTTTCTCGGCCATCTGAGGAGAGGTAAACTTCAGATCAGGGGACAGCAGGCAGATTAATCTGCAAAGAGGTATGTAGCAGTTTATTATTTTCTGACATGGAATTGATGAGAAAATCCTGCCATACCGTTATAATGTAAACTCAGCCTTGAATGCAGTAGATGTAGCTGATATCAGGCTGTCATGTATGTATATTTTACACTTCAGTTTTCTGGGGAATGGTACTTCTCTGCTTTTTAGACTGTATACATAGACTTAACCTAATTTGCAGGGACTTGCAATAGGTTTTAAATGACAATTAATTATTGAGGTAAAACGTTTTTTTGCTGGCATGTAAAAACGTTTTTTTCTCTGAGGTACTGGGTGAAAAAATGTTTTGGGCACTATTTTTCCACTTGGCAATAGTTTTGATTTAAATTAGAGCAGTTCACTGATCCCTCTCACTGTTATGTGTGTGGGGGAGGGGCCATTTTTGGAGCTTTTACTATGCATCAAAAAAACTCAGTCAGAGGTTCATTTTCTTCCTGCATGATCCGGTTCATCTCTACAGAGTTCAGGGATCTCCAAAGCCTTTTTTGAGGGAAGTAATCATTACAGCAGAGCTGTGCTGATTGTATTGACTGTGATAAAAAAACGTTTATTTGTGTATTTTTTTCTGCTGCCTGGGTTAGTTATCATTGCTGAGGGGAACAATCCTTTGCTAAAACTGTATATTCTGACAAAGATTGATGCTATAACTTAATTATTTTAACTGTTATAATTTTTTTCTGTGCTTCTTAAAGGCACAGTTCGTTTTCATATTATTTGTAAATTACTTTGAAAAGTATTTCCAAAGTTGCTGTTTATTTGCTAGTGTGTTAAACATGTCTGATTCAGAGGAATATCTCTGTGCTATATGTGTTAATGCCAAAGTGGAGCCCAATTGAAATTTATGTACTAAATGTATTGATGCTACTTTAAAAAACAGTCAATCTGTACAAATTGAACATATTTCACCAAACAACGAGGGGAGAGTTATGCCGACTAACTTGCCTCACGTGTCAGTACCTGCATCTCCCGCTCAGGAGGTGCGTGATATTGTAGCGCCGAGTACATCTGGGCGGCCATTACAAATCACATTACAAGATATGGCTACTGTTATGACTGAAGTTTTGGCTAAACTACCAGAACTAAGAGGTAAACGTGATCACTCTGGGGTGAGAACAGAGTGCGCTGATAATGCAAGGGCCATGTCTGATACTGCGTCACAGTTTGCAGAACGTGAAGACGGAGAGCTTCATTCTGTGGGTGACGGTTCTGATCCAAATAAACTGGACTCAGACATTTCAAATTTTAAATTTAAGCTTGAGAACCTCCGTGTGTTACTAGGGGAGGTATTAGCGGCTCTGAATGATTGTAACACAGTTGCAATCCCAGAGAAAATGTGTAGGTTGGATAAATATTTTGCGGTACCGACGAGTACTGACGTTTTTCCTATACCTAAGAGACTTACTGACATTGTTACTAAGGAGTGGGATAGACCCGGTGTGCCTTTCTCACCCCCTCCTATATTCAGAAAGATGTTTCCAATAGACGCCGCCACACGGGACTTATGGCAAATGGTCCCTAAGGTGGAGGGAGCAGTTTCTACTTTAGCTAAGCGTACCACTATCCCAGTGGAGGATAGCTGTGCTTTTTCAGATCCAATGGATAAAAAATTAGAGGGTTACCTTAAGAAAATGTTTGTTCAACAAGGGTTTATATTGCAACCTCTTGCATGTATTGCGCCTGTCACGGCTGCAGCAGCATTTTGGTTTGAGTCTCTGGAAGAGACACTTCAATCATCCACACTAGATGACATCACACACAAACTTAAATTCCTTAAGTTAGCTAATTCATTTATTTCAGATGCCGTAGTACATTTAACTAAACTTGCGGCTAAAAATTCAGGATTCGCCATTCAGGCACGCAGAGCTCTGTGGCTGAAATCCTGGTCAGCTGATGTTACGTCTAAATCTAAATTGCTTAATATTCCTTTCAAAGGGCAGACCTTATTCGGGCCCGGCTTGAAAGAGATTATTGCTGACATTACAGGAGGTAAAGGTCATGCCCTGCCTCAGGACAAGGCCAAAGCCAAGGCTAGACAGTCCAATTTTCGTTCCTTTCGTAATTTCAAAGCAGGAGCAGCATCAACTTCCTCTGCACCAAAACAGGAAGGAGCTGTTGCTCGCTACAGACAAGGCTGGAAACCTAACCAGTCCTGGAACAGGGGCAAACAGGCCAGAAAACCTGCTGCTGCCCCTAAGACAGCATGAATTGAGGGACCGGATCTAGTGGGGGGCAGACTTTCCCTCTTCGCCCAGGCTTGGGCAAGAGATGTTCAGGATCCCTGGGCGTTAGAGATCATATCTCAGGGATACCTTCTGGACTTCAAATCCTCTCCCCCAAGAGGGAGATTTCATCTGTCAAGGTTGTCAACAAACCTAACAAAGAAGGAAGCGTTTCTACGCTGCGTACAAGATCTTTTATTAATGGGAGTGATCCATCCAGTTCCGCGGTTGGAACAAGGACAAGGGTTTTACTCAAATCTGTTTGTAGTTCCCAAGAAAGAGGGAACCTTCAGGCCAATCTTGGATTTAAAGATCCTAAACAAATTCCTAAGAGTTCCATCGTTCAAGATGGAAACTATTCGAACAATTTTGCCCATGATCCAAGAGGGTCAGTACATGACCACAGTGGATTTAAAGGATGCTTATCTTCACATACCGATTCACAGAAGTCATTACCGGTATCTAAGGTTTGCCTTTTTAGACAGGCATTACCAGTTTGTAGCTCTTCCATTCGGACTGGCTACGGCTCCAAGAATCTTCACAAAGGTTCTGGGCACTCTTCTGGCGGTACTAAGACCGCAAGGAATTTCAGTAGCTCCGTACTTAGACGACATACTGATACAAGCTTCAAGCTTTCAAACTGCCAAATCTCATACAGAGATAGTACTGGCATTTCTAAGGTTGCATGGATGGAAAGTGAACGAAGAGAAAAGTTCTCTCTTTCCACTCACAAGAGTTCCCTTCCTGGGGACTCTGATAGATTCTGTAGAAATGAAGATTTACCTGACAGAGGACAGGTTAACAAAACTTCAAAATGCATGCCGTGTCCTTCATTCCATTCAACACCCGTCAGTAGCTCAATGCATGGAGGTAATCGGACTAATGGTAGCAGCAATGGACATAGTTCCTTTTGCACGCCTACATCTCAGACCACTGCAACTGTGCATGCTAAGTCAGTGGAATGGGGATTACTCAGATTTGTCCCCCACTCTAAATCTGAATCAAGAGACCAGAAATTCTCTTCTATGGTGGCTTTATCGGCCACATCTGTCCAGGGGAATGCCATTCAGCAGGCCAGACTGGTCAATTGTAACAACAGACGCCAGCCTACTAGGTTGGGGCGCTGTCTGGAATTCTCTGAAGGCTCAGGGACTATGGAATCAGGAGGAGAGTCTCCTTCCAATAAACATTCTGGAATTGAGAGCAGTCCTCAATGCTCTTCTGGCTTGACCCCAGTTAACAACTCGGGGGTTCATCAGGTTCCAGTCGGACAACATCACGACTGTAGCTTATATCAACCATCAGGGAGGGACAAGAAGCTCCCTAGCAATGATGGAAGTATCGAAGATAATTCGCTGGGCAGAGTCTCACTCTTGCCACCTGTCTGCAATCCACATCCCGGGAGTGGAGAACTGGGAGGCGGATTTCTTAAGTCGTCAGACTTTTCATCCGGGGGAGTGGGAACTTCATCCAGAGGTCTTTGCCCAAATACTTCGACGTTGGGGCAAACCAGAGATAGATCTCATGGCGTCTCGACAGAATGCCAAGCTTCCGCGCTACGGGTCCAGATCCAGGGATCCGGGAGCGGTCCTGATAGATGCCTTGACAGCACCATGGACCTTCAGGATGGCTTATGTGTTTCCACCTTTCCCGATGCTTCCTCGATTGATTGCCAGAATCAAACAGGAGAAAGCATCAGTGATTCTAATAGCGCCTGCATGGCCACGCGGGACTTGGTATGCAGATCTGGTGGACATGTCATTCTGTCCACCTTGGTCGTTACCTCTGAAACAGGACCTTCTGATTCAGGGTCCTTTCAAACATCAAAATCTAACTTCTCTGAAGCTGACTGCTTGGAAATTGAACGCTTGATTTTATCAAAGCGTGGTTTTTCTGAGTCAGTTATTGATACCTTAATACAGGCTAGGAAGCCTGTTACCAGAAAGATTTACCATAAAATATGGCGTAAATACCTATATTGGTGTGAATCCAAAGGTTACTCTTGGAGTAAGGTTAGGATTCCTAGGATATTGTCTTTTCTACAAGAAGGTTTAGAAAAGGGGTTATCCGCTAGTTCCTTAAAGGGACAGATCTCAGCTCTGTCCATTCTGTTACACAAGCGTCTGTCAGAAGTTCCAGACGTTCAGGCCTTTTGTCAGGCTTTGGCCAGGATTAAACCTGTGTTTAAAGCTGTGGCTCCACCATGGAGTTTAAACCTTGTTCTTAACGTTTTACAGGGCGTTCCGTTTGAACCCCTTCATTCCATTGATATAAAGTTGTTATCTTGGAAAGTTCTATTTTTAATGGCTATTTCCTCGGCTCGAAGAGTCTCTGAGTTATCAGCCTTACATTGTGATTCTCCTTATTTGATTTTTCACTCGGATAAGGTAGTTCTGCGTACTAAACCTGGGTTCTTACCTAAGGTAGTCACTAACAGGAATATCAATCAGGAGATTGTTGTTCCATCCTTGTGCCCAAATCCTTCTTCGAGGAAGGAACGTCTTTTGCACAATCTGGATGTAGTTCGTGCCCTTAAATTTTATTTACAGGCAACTAAAGATTTTCGACAAACGTCTTCCCTGTTTGTCGTTTACTCTGGTCAGAGGAGAGGTCAAAAAGCTTCTGCTACCTCTCTCTCTTTTTGGCTTCGTAGCATAATTCGTTTAGCTTATGAGACTGCTGGACAGCAGCCTCCTGAAAGAATTACAGCTCATTCCACTAGAGCTGTGGCTTCCACTTGGGCCTTTAAGAATGAGGCCTCTGTTGAACAGATTTGCAAGGCTGCAACTTGGTCTTCGCTTCATACTTTTTCCAAATTTTACAAATTTGACACTTTTGCTTCTTCGGAGGCTATTTTTGGGAGAAAGGTTCTTCAGGCAGTGGTTCCTTCTGTATAAAGAGCCTGCCTATCCCTCCCGTCATCCGTGTACTTTTGCTTTGGTATTGGTATCCCAGAAGTAATGATGACCCGTGGACTGATCACACTTAACAGAAGAAAACATAATTTATGCTTACCTGATAAATTCCTTTCTTCTGTAGTGTGATCAGTCCACGGCCCGCCCTGTTTTTTAAGGCAGGTAAATATTTTTTAAATTATACTCCAGTCACCACTACACCCTTGGCTTCTCCTTTCTCGTTAGTCCTTGGTCGAATGACTGGAGGTGACGTAGAGGGGAGGAGCTATATAGCAGCTCTGCTGGGTGAATCCTCTTGCACTTCCTGTAGGGGAGCAGTTAATATCCCAGAAGTAATGATGACCCGTGGACTGATCACACTACAGAAGAAAGGAATTTATCAGGTAAGCATAAATTATGTTTTTTCCAAATGGATAAATTTAATTAGAGATTGGCCTCAAGCAGCCCAAATTCAATTCATTTACCCCATTCGGAATACTTCAGAATTTATACTCTTAATTCTAAAAAATGTCTTGCCTCAACAGTGGGGACCATGGGTGCAATCCCAATGAGGAGAGGAGGGAGGAGATGGGAGAGGGGGAGCAAGTGTGCTTTTTTTTTATTTTTCCTTTTTGCATCCTGATATTGACGGGGGGAGTGGATGGGAGAGTTGCTTAGAATTGCATGCCCGGGGAGCTGCGTCTCCGTCAAACCTTATTGTTATTTTGGAAGCTGCGTCTTCACAAATTTATGCCTGTATTTTCTATGTCTGATAACTGTTTTCCCTTTTTTTTCCCTTCTGGTGATGTAAACCAAAATATATGATTTTAAATGTTGCAGTAGAACCTTTTATTAAGGTATAAGGTATAGGTGAAGGTTGGGAGATGCAACTCTGCTGAATCTTATTATTAGCATGGAAGCTGTGTATTCACAAATTTTTGGTTTTATGTTTTTGTTTTTTTTGTTTGCTGTGTGGAAAAAAACAAAATAAAAAGATATAAAAAATAAATAAATAAATAAATAAATAAATAAAATAAACATATTCTAAACTAGGACATGTATATATTCCTAATTCTTTTAACATTATTCCTCCTATGATTCTTAAATAGCATGCATTGTGCAAACTAACCGGGATGTATGGGCTTTGAAAGGCAATTCTCTTAAAAATATCAGTTTATCTTCTTTTAGTGATTGTGAAATACCATCTAAATTTTTTTTTTTTTTAAATTAACCCTAAGAGGGATATTTATCAAGCCGTCAACTGCAAATACGCTGGAATTCCGCAGCGTAATTGTGGCGAGCCTGATTCTCCTTAGTTTTCAAAGCCTACAGACCGGCAAAAGTTGAAATTTGTGACGTAACATACGATCCGCCGGTCTCAGTCCGACACAGATTGATGCTTACGTCACTACAGATGTTCCGAATGCAAATTCGGCACTATCTGACTACTTTTGCTAGTTAACAAATATCTACCAGGTACGCTCGCCACTATTCCAGCCCAGCGTACCTGGTTTTCAATCCGCCAACCTGGATGCGGCAGTGGATGCCATAGGAATCAATGGGAGTCTGAAAGCAGCGAAAGCTCATGTTCGCTGCTGCCCGATATCCAATTTATTCCTATGGGAGAATAAAAGTTACGTTTACACCTAACACCCTAACATAAACCCGAGTCTAAACACCCCTAATCTGACGCCCCCAACATCGCCGCCACTACATAATGTTATTAACCCCTAATCTGCTGCCCCGACACCGCCGCCACCTACATTATGTTATTAACCCCTAATCTGCCGCCCGACACCGCCATCATCTACATTATGTTATTAACCCCTAATCTGCTGCCCCGCCACCGCCACCACCTACATTATGTTATTAACCCGTAATCTGCCGCACCCAACATCGCAGCCACCTACATTATTTTATCAACCCCTAATTTGCCGCCCGACACTGCCGCCACCTACATTATGTTATTAACCCCTAATCTGCCGCCCGCCACCGCCGCCACCTACATTATGTTATTTACCCCTAATCTGCCGCCCCGCCACCGCCACCACCTACATTATGTTATTAACCCGTAATCTGCCGCACCCAACATCGCAGCCACCTACATTATTTTATCAACCCCTAATTTGCCGCCCGACACTGCCGCCACCTACATTATGTTATTAACCCCTAATCTGCCACCCCGACACCGCCGCCACCTACATTATGTTATTAACCCCTAATCTGCCGCCCGACACCGCCGCCACCTACATTATGTTATTAACCCCTAATCTGCTGCCCCGCCACCGCCACCACCTACATTATGTTATTAACCCGTAATCTGCCGCACCCAACATCGCAGCCACCTACATTATTTTATCAACCCCTAATTTGCCGCCCGACACTGCCGCCACCTACATTATGTTATTAACCCCTAATCTGCCACCCCGACACCGCCGCCACCTACATTATGTTATTTACCCCTAATCTGCCGCCCCGACACCGCCGTCACCTACATTATGTTATTAACCCCTAATCTGCTGCCCCGACTCCACCGACTCAATAACATAATGTAGGTAGTTTAATGTAATTTTAGTGTAACAGTTAGGGTAGGTTAATTATTAGTTTAATATAGTTTAATATAGTTTAATGTAATTGTAGGATAATAGTTAGGGTAGATTATATTATTAGTTTAATATAGTTTAATTTAAATCTAAAGGTAAGTTTAAATTTATTATAAGATAGTTATGAGTTAATATTTAATATAAAGTTAGCCGGTTGTTAGGTTTAGGGGTTAATAGGTAAATTTAGTTTATGGCGATGTGGGGGGCTGGCGGTTTAGGGTTTAATAGGTTTAGTAAGTGGAAGTGATGTGGGAGGCCAGAGGTTTAGGGGTTAATACATTTAGTTAGTTGCGGCGGGGTCCGGGAGTGGCGGAATAGGGGTTAATAAGTTTATTAGAGTTGCGGTGGTGTCGGGGAGCGGCAGAATAGGGGTTAGTAACTTTATTTAGTTGCGGCGGGGTCCAGGAGCAGCGGGATAGGGGTTAAACATTTTAGTATAGTGGCGGTATTTAGTGACAGTATACAAATAAAGCTGTGAAAAAGCCGAATAGCAGCAAGATCGATGACTGTTAGTTAACAACAGTCCACTGCTCATCGCCCAGTACTTGGTGTGCTGCTTTTTGATAGCTTTTTTGGAGAGCGTATTCAGGTCCGCGGCCGCGATGTTAGACGATGTCAGGCGAGCGTATTGGTGTCGGCAAATGCAATAAAGTTGACGGCTTGATAAGTAGGCCTCAAAGTGTCTCCCATAGGATGCATCCTGCATCCCCAGTCTTGTTCCATAGAATTGTGGACACTTACCAGTTACCATGTGAACGTGTCTTTGTATGGTTTTCAAAGTCAGCACAGTTGAAAGACAATGCCACAGACATGATCACATTGGTATTCTTCACTTTCAGTCTGGGAATCTTCACTTTCAGTCTTGAATTCTTCACTTTCAGTCTGTAGATGAAGTCATATCCCTAATGGAAGAAAAAGTGTAAATCAAATCATTAATAAAAGTGTGTGACTTGGTTCTGCATCCCCCCCCCAACAATTTCTGAAACTATTTAGATCAATAGCTTACTAAGCATGTGTAGCATCTTGTGTTATGTTCTATCAATCAAGTGTGAAGCTGAGTCATAAATTGTGCAGACCTAAACTCTGATGTTTGACTTAGAATTACATAGTATTGTTAGAGTATCCCTTTCTGACTATCTAAAAATCTAGTAATGTGTAAACTAAATACTACATTTTAAATTGTATGCCATATGATGGATCATTGTGCAAAATTCCCCCCACCCCCAGTCCATAGATTGGCCCATATTTATCAAGCTCCGTACGGAGCTTGATGGCCCGTGTTTCTGGCGAGTCTTCAGACTCGCCAGAAACAGCAGTTATGAAGCAGCGGTCACAAAGACCGCTGCTCCATAACCTGTCCACCTGCTCTGAGCAGGCGAACAGACATCGCCGGAAATCAACCTGATCGAGTATGATCAGGTTGATTGACACCCCCTGCTGGCAGCCGATTGGCCACGAGTCCGCGAGTCTTGTGAGCTGCTGGTGCAGTGCTGAATACGGCGAGCGTATTGCTTGCCGTATTCAGCGAGGTCTGGTGGACCTGATCCGCAGTGTCGGATCAGGTCCGCCAGACCTTGATAAATAGAGCCCATTGTGTATACTTACCATCTGATGTTGTCTTTGAAAAATCAGGTGGCGAAGTCATTACAGGAGCCAATGCCAGAATCATCTGATGTATAAATTACCTATGATAAGAATAATATTAAATTATATTTTGATCTAATCATATGTTGAACAATCCTAACATGTTTGCACAATTCTCTACTTCTCATTTCCCTAAAATTCACACATATTCGCAATGCTCCTATATTACTTCTATTGTTTACCGTCTGAAGTTTCGATTGATGATGTTGTCTCTGACATTAAGCCCCTCGTCTCAGAATGGCCCCTCTAGAACAGGGTTGTCCTCCTCATCTTGGAGGAGGTCTTGGGGCGCCTGGACGGCCTGCAGCATCCCAGCCCGCTGAGCTATGTTATGCAGAACGCTGCAGGCTATAACGATCTTTGCCACCTTACTTGGGCTGTATTGGAGGGCTCCTCCAGACCTGTCTAGGCATCGAAACTGCATTTTGAGGAGCCCCAACATCCTCTCCACTACAGCCCTAGTCTGCTTGTGCACCCGTTTGTAGCGCTCCTGGGCCTCGTCTGTGGGGTTACACAATGGCGTAATGAGCCAAGGCTGGCTCATTTAACCCAATTCACCTATAAATAATGAACATAACAAAATGTCAAATATGTATAAAAAAATTTATATTAAAATACCTTTTAATAAGATACAATGCATTTGTCTACACGAAAATCACATAAACGAGACATTTGCTAAAAGAGAAAGAAATGGTTAAATCGCATCCTAGAGCTGCACATTTAAGCTAAGACATGCTACATATCTGTTTTGAGCTAAAACTAGACATTTGCTGAAAGAGACAATTACATGGTTAAAGCGCATCCTAGAGCTGCACATTTAAGGTAGTATATGCCACATATGCGTATTTTGCATAAAAGAGACATTTGCTAAAAGAGACAGAGATGATGAAATTGCATCCTAGAGCTGCACATTTAAGCTAGGACATGCTACATATCAGGGACGACTGTCTGAGGATGCGGGCATCATGACAAGCCCCGCCGAAATTCGCACACACCTGCATAATCCACATCCGTGCATCGCAAACAAACTGCACGTTCAGACTATGGAAATGTTTGCGATTGCGGAAGGGCAGGTCATCTGCTGGAGCACGCAGCACAATGTGGGTGCAATCTATTGCTCCCAAGACATTGGGCATTCAAGCTATTGCATAGAATTCCCTCTTCAGGTGCCTCCAATCGCCATCATTTTGAAGGAATCCTATATAATGCTTACTGACTCGTACCATGGCATCCAGAAAGTTGTCAAAAACCACAGAGAAGGTACCCTGAGACAGCCCATGCATGTACCCCTCTCCGAATTGAAAACTTCCGGAGGCCAGGACGTGTATGCAACTTAGCATCTTGGTCATGCCAGGGATTGCAGTTCGCATATGTCTACGTGGCTCCATATGAGGTGTAAGTACATCGTAAAGGCTAATGAGCTGATCGTGATTGAGCCTATACTTAAACCTCAAAGTCGCTCATGTTATCCAAGGTGGGCCTCACCCTTTCAACACGAGGACCTATAACCAGACGAGCCCTTTGTCTCTCTTGGAGATGCCGAGCACGCCTGATTCGGTTGAACACAACTCGTGCAACAGCACCAGCAACAACTAACTGTGGATCATCCATATTTGCCAAGCTAAGCAGCACAAAGCCAAACAGCAGAGCAAACACACAAGGAGTAACAAGGTATGTAAAAACACAAAAGTGATTTGATACAATGTCGATCATAAGGGACGCTTTGGCCATGGTGTTTGGTGGATTTATAGTGCAATATGTCCAATGGTAGCATGTTAGTAATGATTGCATACACTTGTTTGTATGTGAGTGGTGCGAATGCTTTCAAAGTGGGCGGATTTTCTTGTGTTTGATGAAATTTATCCCCCCCCCAATGAATCGTAATGTGAAAGTGTAAAATGTAACATATACAGTGCACCTTCGTAATGTTTGTTCATATGCGTAACAAATACTTATTAAACGCGATCTTATAGTAAAAAGCACACGTCCACGCTAACATGAATGGAAGTGCATACTTGTGCATAATGTGCATAGACATGGCATAGAATCTGATCGATCAATGTTGCTGCAATATTGTTGACAAATGATAAAGTAACGGGTGAAATCTATAATATTCTATATATAAGTGAATTGCGAGATGTCAATATTTTACACGTCCCATTGTAATCGCAATAATAATGAAGATCTTCCGGCTGACATCTATAATATTCTATATATAAGTGATTTGCGAGATGTTAATATTTTACACGTCCCATTGAAATGGCAATAACAATGTAGATCTTCCAAACTCTCGTTTACGTATATGTAGTATTGAGTGAGAAACTGCTGAAAGGGACTGTACAGTCCTAATACTGTAATCTGTATGGCTGAAGCTTACAATGACGTCATCATATTAGCAACCTGCCTGTCTCATTTGCAAATCTTCATTCTGTTGTATTTTGCAACATTCTTCTTGTGTGCTGATTAAAAAGATAAATGTGTGCTTTGCTGTCGTGTGATGCGTGTTATGTACATCTATGTATGTATTGTGATTCTCTCCCACATATGCTGATTTATATAAAGCATTATAGCATTGCTGTTCCTTCCCAAAAAGTGAGAGCTGTAATATTTTCTAATGATATGTTATTATTGTACATAATTCCCAATGGTATATTATGAGTGAATCGTGATGTTAAAGGGACACATAATTGATGTTTCGTGATTCCAAACGTAAATCCGATGTTAAACAATCTTCCAATGTAATTGTATGATGTAAATGTGTTCATTGTTTATATGTGTTATTTTGCCTGAATATCAATGCACATGTATGATTCAATGTCAAAAGGCATGTATGTGCACCCATCAATCATCATCTGGTGAGCCTATGTAGATATGCTGTTCATCCAAGCATATGAGTTGAATAAATGAAATGTTATAATAGATGTAAATGAGACGTGTTTACAATTGACTACTGTCTGTGAATAATGAAATGTAAAAAATAATTTTCTGTCTTTTTCAATATGATTTAATTTTTAAAACCGATTTCGTATTGGTGATGGTGATTTGTAGTTGATGTAATGTAATTTTCTTTAAGAATTTGATGTTGGAGTGATGGTCACAAAAGTAAAAGACATAACTCCATAGGGAAATAGTCATTTCTTGATCTATTTCTCATAGCGGGACTAACGCAAGAAAGAATGAATTAGTGCCACAATTGTAACGCTGGTATTACGAGTTTTAAAGTCTATGCATTTTGCGTGCATTAGGTAAATCTGGCTGTTGCGTGCACGAGCATAGAAGTCAATGGACGAGAAAATTTTTGAAAGAAATAAAACCCAACACTTGTGTTGAGCGTAAAGTGAGTGACGTCATGTTCTTCTGTGAAAACGTGGCTAAATCGTGTTAATTTCATAATAAAATCTGTTTTGTGTACGTAATGTGCTGTATATTGTTTGTATCTATCGATTTGTGTATGTATGTGATAATATTTGTAGTTTGATGTAGCTAGGTGAGCGTATATTCCCGTCTGTCTATGTAAGTCAATGTAAAATGGTTTTGTGTGCTTTTTTTTTTTTTAACACCCGAGATCTCGTAACTTTGATCCGTTCTATTTTGACATGAAAAATTTTAATATGAAAAATAAATATTGTGGAGTGTTTGTATGAGTGTAAGTGTACTTTGTGTAATGTTTTTGAAGTAATTTGTGGTTGTTTTTGTTAGCGGTATATCATTAACTACTGGGTCTTGGTTTACGTTATGGATTTGAGCGTAGATGGTTATTTTTGTGGCGTTACGGAAACTCGTAATACCAGCGGTAGTGAAAAAGCAGCATTATGAGGCTTTTTCATGCATAACGCAAAACTCGTAATCTAGCCATTTGGTTTTATTTTTATTTCACAGCTAAGTTTGTATTTATTTTAACTAGGTAAACTAGTTAGTAAATAGTTATTAACGATTTACTAGCTACCTAGTTAAAATAAATACAAAGTTAGCTGTAAAATAAAACCTAACCTGAGTTACACTAACGCCTAACATTACTATAAAATTAAATAAATTAAATTAAAAAAATACATTTATTTAAATTACAAAATATAATAAACACTAAATTACACAAAATAAAAAAAGAAATGATCAAAAATAAAAATGATCAACTCCTAATAGCCCTATCAAAATAAAAAAACAACAACAACAACAACAAAAAAACCCTAGCCTACACTAAACTGCCAATAGCCCTTAAAAGGGCCTTTTGTGGGGCATTGCCCCAAAGAAATCAGCTCTTTTACTTGTAAAAAAAAAATGCAAACAACCCCCCAACAGTAAATCCCACCACCCACACAACCAACCCCTCAAATAAAATCCTATCTAAATAAACCTAAGCTCCCCATTGCCCTGAAAAGCATTTGGATGGGCATTGCCCTTAAAGGGCATTTAGCTCTTTTACATTGCCCAAACCCTAAGCTAAAAATAAAACCCACCCAATAAACCCTTAATAAAACCTAACGCTAGCCCCAGAAGATCCACTTACAGTTTTGGAAGACCGGACATCCATCCTCATCCAGCCAGGAAAAGTCTTCATCCAAGCGGCAAGAATTCCTCAACGCAGCCGGGAAAAGTCTTCATCCAATCGGCAAGAAGTCGTCCTCCAGGTGGGCAGAAGTCTTCATCCAGACGGCATCTTCTATCTTCATCCTTCCGACGCGGATCGGCTCCATCTTCAAGACATCCGGCGCTGAGCATCCTCTTCATACGGTCCCAGCCATACACTGAAGGTTCCCTTTAAGGGACGTCATACAAGATGGCGTCCCTTGAATTCCGATTGGCTGATAGAATTCTATCAGCCAATCGGAATTAAAGGGTACAAAATCCTATTGGCTGATGCAATCAGCCAATAGGATTGAGCTTCAATCCTATTGGCTGATCCAATCAGCCAGTAGGATTGAGCTTGCATTCTATTGGCTGATTGGAACAGCCACTAGAATTCAAGCTCAATCCCAAGATAGAAGATGCCGTCTGGATGAAGACTTCTGCACGCCTGGAGGACGACTTCTTGCCGCTTGGATGAAGACTTCTCCTGGCTTCATTGAGGACTTCTTGCCGCTTGGATGAAGACTTCTCCTGGTTGGATGAGGATGGATGTCCGGTCTTCCAAAACTGTAAGTGGATCTTCAGGGGTTAGTGTTAGGTTTTATTAAGGGTTTATTGGGTGGGTTTTATTTTTAGCTTAGGGTTTGGACAATGTAAAAGAGCTGAATGCCCTTTAAAGGGCAATGCCCATCCAAATACACTTTTCAGGGCAATGGGGAGCTTAGGTTTTTTAGATAGGATTTTATTTGGGGGGGGGTTGGTTGTGTGGGTGGTGGGTTTTACTGTTGGGGGGTTGTTTGTATTTTTATTTGCCAGGTAAATGAGCTGATTTCTTTGGGGCAATGCCCCGCAAAAAGCCCTTTTAAGGGCTATTGGCAGTTTAGTTTAGGCGAGGGGTTGTATTATTTTTGGGGAACTTTTTATTTTGATAGGGCTATTAGATTAGGTGTAATTAGTTTAAATATTTTATAATTTCTTTTTTATTTTGTGTAACTTAGTGTTTTTTTGTAATTTAGTTAATTGTATTTGATTAATGTAATTTAATTAATTTTAGTGCAATGTTAGGTTTAACTCTAAGACTGTCAGGGTTTTTTCCCAGATCTGTTTGCCATGTGCTGCTGGCAGCCATTTTACTAACCTCTCTTGCTGACCCTGGTGCATACTGTATTATGCTGCTCATTTCCTGCACTTCCTTTTATGGCCAAACTGGTGTCATCATCCGTGTGAGACAGGATGCAGTCTCAGAATTGTGATGTCATCACTTATTATTTAAAGGGCCTCTGTTCAGTATGCTTTGCCCTTGCGTTGTCTCAGACCTGTTTGTGAGAGCTCCTGTGTATTACCTGGCTGTCTGATGTCCCTCCTGGTTCCTGATCCCTTGCTTGTTCCTGACTCTGCTGTTCTCCTTGTTCCTGATTCTGGCTCATCTGACTATTCACTTTGGCTCCTGACTCCGCTCGTCTGACTACCAGTTCTGGTTTTGATTCCTGGCTTGTTATTTGACTTGTGGACTTTTTATTATTTTTTGCTATTAATAAAGGTGTGATTATTTTTGCACATCTTGTCTCAGTCTGATTCCTGGCTCCCTGACAAAGACAGGTTAGGTTTTATTTCACAGGTAAATTTGTATTTATTTTTACTAGGTAATTAGTAAATAGTTAAAAACGATTTACTAACTAATCAACCTAGTTAAAATAAATACAAACTTGCCTGTGAAATAAAAATAAAACATAAGCTAGATACAATATAACTATTAGTTATATTGTAGCTAGCTTAGGTTTTATTTTACAGGTAAGTATTTAGTTTTAAATAGGAATAATTTAGGTATTAATTGTAATTTTTATTTGGAATTATTTTAATTATGTTAAAGTTAGTGGATGTTAGAGTTAGGGTTACGTTAGGGTTAGACTTAGGGTTAGGTTTAGGGTTTAATAACTTTAGTATAGTGGCGACGACATTGGGGGCAGCAGATTAGGGGTTAATAATATTTAACTAGTGTTGCAATGCGGGAGTACGGCGGTTTAGGGGTTAATATTATAGTGGTGGCGATGTCCGGAGTGGCAGATTAGGGGTTAATAATTTTATTTTAGTATTTGCGATGCGGGAGGGCCTCGGTTTAGGGGTTAATAGGTAGTTTATGGGTGTTAGTGTACTTTGTAACACTTTAGTTATGAGTTTTATGCTACAGCTTTGACTTTCAGGTGGCGGTACAGATCTTGTAGTTATAGGCTGTACAGCTCACTTTTTGGCTGGACAGGCAAACTCGTAATACCAGCGCTATGAAAGTCCCATTGAAAAAGGACTTTTTGAAAGGTACGGTAGTTACGTTGCGTTACGGCCAAAAAAGTGTGCAGTACAGCTATACATACAAGACTCGTAATAGCAGCGGTAGTGAAAAAGCAGCGTTATGAGCCATAACGCAAAACTCGTAATCTAGCTGTCTGTTAGTTATTGAGGTGGGGTATAAAGGGACAGTACACTGTAAAATTGTTTCCATATTAATGTATTTTCAATGCCTTGTTATACCAGCTGCAGAGTATAAAATGTATAAGAAATTGCATTTTCAGGTTTATTTGTGTATATGAAGTAGCTGGTTTTGTGCTTTTAAACCACAGCCTATTACAATGGGTTGAGCTTCAGGTAATATCAGATCTCATTATGTTATCACTTTGTGTACACACACTTGCTTCCTTTTCTTATATTTGTCTGGCAAACTAAAGCTTAATATATAGAGAGAACAATGGAAAAATATCATTTTATTATTTAACTATTGTGCTTGCTGTGTTAACATAGGCTTATCAATAGCCTAGACTCCAGTATAAAAACTTTTAGTAAAGGCGGGGATACCACAGGCTAAAGCAGCAATTTCAAATGCTGAAATAAGAGTAAAGGAGCTACTTGTAAGCAATTTAATACACTCTAGCATGTAAAATGGATCATTGGGAATAGTTTAAAGAGGAGAACATTTTTGGGTGAACTGTCCCTTTAAATTCTCTAAGATTAATTTTAAATATTATTATTATTATTATTATTATTATTATTATAGTAAAGGTGCATGGACCAAAAATATTACTTTGTGTAATTATTGTGTATTATCATTGAATAAAAATTATAAGGTGTTCCCTTGATTTGAAAAGATATTCATTGATTTCTTATAACTGCTTTCTGGGAGAAATTGTGCTATAGAGTTTGTGGCCCCAGGAAAACCTAAATTAAAAATTTGTGTTTTCGGATCTTCTGGTGAGTGGACAAAGAAGACGGCAATAACTCAAAAGAGCCATCTGGAGCAAGAGCAGGAGGTAGAGGAGGTTCTCACTGCTATAGGGGAGTCTTCTTTTCAAGGTTATAATTTAGAAATAATCTCATTGGACACATTTTTCAGATCAGTCTTTAACTAACCAATCAGGGATAGCTTCTCTGGAGGCTATTAAACTTTATAGCGTTCTACACCCAATTAAAAAAACAATGGCCTAGATTATGAGTTTTGCGTTAGCCTTAAAAAGCAGCGTTGAAAGGTCCCAACGCTGCTTTTTTCCTAACGCTGGTATTACGAGTCTTGCAGGTAAAGGTGTACCGCTCACTTTTTTTCCGTGACTCGAACATACCGCAAATCCAATTATGTAAATTGCGTATCCTATCTTTTCAATGGGACTTGCATAACGCCGGTATTACGAGTCTTGCCAAAAGTGAGCGGTACAGCCTCTCCTGTCAAGACTCCTACCGCATTTAAAAGTCAGTAGTTAAGAGTTTTATGGGCTAACGCCGTAAAATAAAACTCTTAACTAAAGTGCTAAAAAGTACACTAACAACCATAAACTACCTATTAACCCCTAAACCGAGGCCCCCCTCACATCGCAAACACTTAAATAAAAATTTTAACCCTTAATCTGCCGACCGGACATCGCTGCCATTTAATAAATATTTTAACCCCTTAACCGCCGCACTCCCGCCTCACAAACATTAGGTAAATTTTATTAACCCCTAATCTGCCGTCCCTAACATCGCCGACACCTACCTACATTTATTAACCCCTAATCTGCCGCCCCCAACATCGCCGCAACTATATTAAATGTATTAACCCCTAAACCTAAGTCTAACCCTAATTTAAATATAATTTAAAATAATCTAAATAAAATAATTTTAATTAACTAAATTATTCCTATTTAAAACTAAATACTTACCTTTAAAATAAACCCTAAGATAGCTACAATATAACTAATAGTTACATTCGGCTAGATTTAGAGTTTTGTCGGTAACGACCCGCGTAGCTAACGCATGCTTTTTTCCCCGCACCTTTTAAATACCGCTGGTATTTAGAGTTCACAGAATGGCTACGTTTTCAGTGCGTTAGGCTCCAAAAAAGGAGCGTAGAGCATAATTTACCGCCACTGCAACTCTTGATACCAGCGGTGCTTACGGACGCGGCCAGCTTCAAAAACGTGCTCGTGCACGATTCCCACATAGGAAACAATGGGACAGTTTGAGCTGAAAAAAAAACCTAACACCTGCAAAAAAGCAGCGTTCAGCTCCTAACGCAGCCCCATTGTTTCCTATGGGGAAACACTTCCTAAGTCTGCACCTTACACCCTAACATGTACCCCGAGTCGAAACACCCCTAACCTTACACTTATTAACCCCTAATCTGCCGCCCCCGCTATCGCTGACCCCTGCATATTATTTTTAACCCCTAATCTGCCGCTCCATACACCGCCGCAACCTACATTATAGTTATGTACCCCTAATCTGCTGCCCCTAACACCGCCGACCCCTATATTATATTTATTAACCCCTAATCTGCCCCCCACAATGTCGCCGCCAGCTACCTACAATTATTAACCCCTAATCTGCCGACCGGACCTCACCGCTACTATAATAAAGTTATTAACCCCTAATCCGCCTCACTCCCACCTCAATAACCCTATAAGAAATAGTATTAACCCCTAATCTGCCCTCCCTAACATCGCCGACACCTAACTTCAAGTATTAACCCCTAATCTGCCGACCAGAACTCGCCGCTACTCTAATAAATGTATTAACCCCTAAAGCTAAGTCTAACCCTAACACTAACACCCCCCTAAGTTAAATATAATTTAAATCTAACGAAATAAATTAACTCTTATTAAATAAATTATTCCTATTTAAAGCTAAATACTTACCTGTAAAATAAACCCTAATATAGCTACAATATAAATAATAATTATATTGTAGCTATTTTAGGATTAATATTTATTTTACAGGCAACTTTGTATTTATTTTAACCAGGTACAATAGCTATTAAATAGTTAATAACTATTTAATAGCTACCTAGTTAAAATAATTACAAAATTACCTGTAAAATAAATCCTAACCTAAGTTACAATTAAACCTAACACTACACTATCAATAAATTACTTAAATAAAATACCTACAATTATCTACAATTAAACCTAACACTACACTATCAATAAATTACTTAAATAAAATACCTACAAATAAATACAATTAAATAAACTAACTAAAGTACAAAAAATAAAAAAGAACTAAGTTACAAAAAAATAAAAAATATTTACAAACATTAGAAAAATCTTACAACAATTTTAAACTAATTACACCTACTCTAAGCCCCCTAATAAAATAACAAAGCCCCCCAAAATAAAAAAAAATGCCCTACCCTATTCTAAAATTAAAATAGAAAAGCTCTTTTACCTTACCAGCCCTTAAAAGGGCCTTTTGCGGGGCATAGGATTGAAGTTCAATCCTATTGGCTGATCCAATCAGCCAATAGGATTGAGCTCACATTCTATTGGCTGATTGGAACAGTGAATAGAATGCAAGCTCAATCCTATTGGCTGATTGGATCAGCCAATAGGATTTTTTGTACCTTAATTCTGATTGGCTGATAGAATTCTATCAGCCAATCGGAATTGAAGGGACGCCATCTTGGATGACGTCACTTAAAGGTACCGTCATTTAGTGTTAGTCGTCGGAAAGAAGAGGATGCTACGCGGCAGATGTCTTGAAGATGGACCCGCTCCGCTCCGGATGGATGAAGATAGAAGATGCCATCTGGATGAAGACTTCTGGCCGTCTGGAGGACCTCTTCTGCCCAGATAGGATGAAGACTTCTGGCCGTCTGGAGGACCACTTCTACCCGGTTGGGTGAAGACGTCTCAAGGTATGGTGATCTTCAAGGGGTTAGTGTTAGGTTTTATTAAGGGGGGATTGGGTGGGTTTTAGAGTAGGGTTGGGTGTGTGGGTGGTGGGTCATAATGTTGGGGGGGTATTGTATTTTTTTTTACAGGTAAAAGAGCTGATTATTTTGGGGCAATGCCCCGCAGAAAGCCCTTTTAAGGTCTATTTGTAATTTAGTATAGGGTAGGGATTTTTATTATTTTGGGGGGCTTTTTTATTTTATTAGGGGCATTAGATTAGGTGTAATTAGTTTTAACATTTTTTAATTATTTTATTATCTTCTGTAATTTAGTGTTTTTTTTTCTCGTAATTTAGATAATTGTATTTAATTGTAGTTAGTTTAGGGAATTAATTTAATTATAGTGTAGTGTTAGGTGTAATTGTAACTTAGGTTTATTTTTATTTTACAGGTAAATTTGTATTTATTTTAGCTAGGTAGCTATTAAATAGTTAATAACTATTTAATAACTATTGTACCTAGTTAAAATAAATACAAAGTTGCCCGTAAAATAAAAATAAACCCTAAGCTAGCTACAATGTAACTATTAGTTATATTGTAGCTATCTTAGGGTTTATTTTATAGGTATTTAGTTTTAAAAAGGAATCATTTAGTTAATTAAAGTTATTTTATTTAGATTATTTTAAATTATATTTAAGTTAGGGGGGTGTTAGGGTTAGGGTTAGACTTAGGTTTAGGGGTTAATATATTTATTATAGTGGCGGTGACGTTGGCAGCGGCAGATTAGGGGTTAATAAGTGTAGTTACGTGATGGCGATGTTAGGGACGGCAGATTAGGGGTTAGTAAAATTTAACTAGTGTTTGCGATGCGGGAGTACGGCGGTTTAGGGGTTAATAACTTTATTTTAGTGGCGGCAATGTTTTGGGCGGCAGATTAGGGGTTAAGAAGTGTAGGTAGGTTGCGGCGACATTGGGGCGGCAGATTAGGGGTTAATAAATATAATGTAGGTGTCGGCGATGTTGGGGGCAGCAGATTAGGGGTTCATAAGTATAATGTAGGTGGCGGCGGTGTCCGAAGCGGTAGATTAGGGGTTAATAATTATAATGCAGGTGTCGGCGATGTTGGGGGCAGCAGATTAGGGGTTAATAAGTGTAATATTAGGGGTGTTTAGACTCGGGGTTAAACCTTACTGACAAAAACTCGTAATCTAGCCGAGTGATAATAAAATGTAATTGTACATTATATATACGGACTAAAAAATTAAAATCAATAATATTTTCATTTTCTCTGACCTTTAACCAGAGCTGGGCAATAGCAAGTCATGCCTGAGGCTCACTATCATGCAGGGTTTAATTTGGTTTTGTGGAGACAAACACCAACTTTTAAAAAGGAAAAGGGCAAGGTCTGCAATGTGATTCACACAACTGAGTCACCACACTCTTCTTTTTCTCTTTTCCTCTGCGGCAGGAATTACTAACGGCCAGTAGGTTCCTGCCAGCTGCCAGCTACCTTGCAATAATTCTCTGTTAATATAGAAAACAACTTGTCCAGTGAGAAACACGTTTTCTGCCAGTTAATGGAATTATGACTCACATCAGTAAACGCATCTAACCAGCAATGTCCGATCCCCCAATAATGCGAATAGTTTAAAAACTCAGTTTAAAGGGACAGTCTAGGCCAAAATAAACTTTCATGATTCAGATAGAGCATGTAATTTTAAACAATTTTCCAATTTACTATTATCCCCAATTTTGCTTTGTTCTCTTGGTATTCTTATTTGAAAGCTTAACCTAGGAGGTTTATATGCTAATTTCTTAGACCTTGAAGGCCACCTCTTTTCAGAATGCATTTTAACAGTTTTTCACCACTAGAGGGTGTTAGTTCACGTATTTCCTATAGATAACACTGTGCTCGTGCACGTAAAGTTATGTGGGAGTAGACACTGATTGGCTAGACTGCAAGTCTGTCAAAAGAACTGAAATAAGGGGGCAGTTTGCAGAAGCTTAGATACAAGGTAATCACAGAGGTTAAAAGTATATTATTATAACTGTGTTGGTTATGTAAAACTGGGGAATGGGTAATAAAGGGATTATCTATCTTTTAAAACAATAAAAAATTCTGGTGTAGACTGTCCCTTTAAGTGAGAGTGATTTTTGTCCTTATTGCACAATATTAGCATAACAATACAGCACTAGTGGGGATTCTTTATATAATTTATAGTGGGCTACAGCACACCCAGTCATTATTGTTGTACATCCAAACATCAAAAGGGTTCTTATATCAGCTGTTCCTATGTGCTCTATGAAGCTTTCTGACTCCTCTTTTGGGGGCTCAGTATACCTTATTTTTGAGACTGAGCTAAACCCGAGACAAATAAAAAAACAAAGAAAATAAAATAGATAAACAAGTGCTGGCAAAATATCTTCAATACCACTTTTAGCTGGCAGTGAATTGGTTAAATGCTGTATTTTGTTTAGATGGCATCTGTGACACTTTGTACCTCTTGTCACATGCATAAAATAAATCCAAAATATATCAACACAGTACTAAACTGATGATGAGCTAAAGGCCATAAAAATAAACGGAAAAAAATCCAAACCCAAGACTCTGCAGCCACTTTGTTATGTCCACATCAGACCCCTGGCCCTCAGTTACTTTGTGACATCAGTCCTTGCACCAAACTCCTGGCTCTGCAGCTCTTCAGGAAGTAACATGTCCACATCAGCCTCTAAATCAAACCCATGGCCCTGCAGCCCCTCTGTCAGATACATGTCCACATCAGCCTCTGCATTAAACGCTCTTTAGCCCCCCTGTGGTATATGTCCACATCAGCTCCTGAATCAAACCCATAGCTCTGCAGCCCCTTTCCAGATATATGTCCACATCAGCTCCTGAATAAAACCCATAGCTCTGCAGCCCCTTTCCAGATATATGTCCACATCAGCCCCTATAACAAACCCATGGCTCTGCAGACAACCTTTCAGAAGTATGTTCACATAAGATGTTGTATCAAGCTCCTGGCACTGCAGCCCCTCTGTCAGATATATTCTCACATCAGAGCTTGCATCAAACTCCTGGCTCTGCAGCCCTATTTCCAGATATATGTCCACATCAGCCCCTAAAGCAAACCCATGGCTCTGCAGCCAACCTTTCCGATATATGTTCACATAAGATGTATCAAACTCCTTGCTCTGCAGCCCCTCTGTCAGATATATGTCCACACCAGTCCCTGCATCATACTCCTGGCTCTGCAGCCCCTCTGTCAGATATATGTCTACATCAGTCCCTGCATCAAACTCCTGGCTCTGCAGCCCCTCTTTCAGATACATGTCTACATCAGTCACTGCATCAAACTCCTTGCTCTGCAGCCCCTCTTTCAGATATATGTCTACATTAGTCCCTGTATCAAACTCATGGCTCTGCAGCCCCTCTGTCAGATACATGTCTACATCAGTCCCTGCATCAAACTCCTTGCTCTGTAGCCCCTCTGTCAGATATATGTCTACATCAGTCCCTGCATCAAACTCCTTGCTCTGCAGCCCCTCTATCAGATACATGTCTACATCAGTCCCTGCATCAAACTCCTCGCTCTGCAGCCCCTCTGTCAGATACATGTCTACATCAGTCCCTGCATCAAACTCCTCGCTCTGCAGCCCCTCTGTCAGATATATGTCTATGTCAGTCCATGCATCAAACTCCTGGCTCTGCAGCCCTCTGTCAGATACATATCTACATCAGTCCCTGTATCAAACTCCAGGCTCTGCAGCCCCTCTATCAGATACATGTCTACATCAGTCCCTGCATCAAACTCCTTGCTCTGCAGCCCCTCTGTCAGATACATATCTACATCAGTCCATGCATCAAACTCCTGACTCTGCAGCCCCTCTGTCAGATACATGTTCACATCAGTCCCTGCATCAAACTCCTTGCTCTGCAGCCCCTCTGTCAGATATATGTTCACATCAGTCCCTGCATCAAACTCCTGACTCTGCAGCCCCTCTGTCAGATACATGTCTACATCAGTCCCTGCATCAAACTCCTTGCGCTGCAGCCCCTCTGTCAGATATATGTTCACATCAGTCCCTGCATCAAACTCCTGACTCTGCAGCCCTGCAGCCCCTCTGTCAGATATATGTTCACATCAGTCCCTGCATCAAACTCCTGACTCTGCAGCCCCTCTGTCAGATACATGTCTACATCAGTCCCTGCATCAAACTCCTTGCTCTGCAGCCCCTCTGTCAGATACATGTCTACATCAGTCCATGCATCAAACTCCTGACTCTGCAGCCCCTCTGTCAGATACATGTCTACCTAAAATATAACTTCAATTAAAATATTGCAGCATATTTATTAAAGGGGCCCCTCCAAGGTCTTCCATCTGTCCAGTTTGTATGCATGTCTATGAAGCTTGTTCCCTCATTTGCCTTGCTGTTATTTTAGTAAATGACCTTCATGGAACAAATCAGGAACTGGAAACATTAGGAAGACACTGAACAGTTTAGAGAGGCTGGAGAGGACCTTAGTAAATCTGCCCCACTGTGTGCTAAAGATATCTGCAAGAAAATCTGACTTGTTTCAATATGTATGTTTGCTTTAGAATCTCCTATTTCTCAAAGTAAGACAGATACAGTGTCCTATATTCAACAAAACTCATTTGTAAAATGGTTATCTCGTACAAATAACTTAGCAGCAACAATACCTTAAAAAAACTCTGGAATTTATAAAGATTTGAAAGGTACTCTTCATTGCAATCCATAGAGGCCTATTTAACAAAGGTCTGTCGGACCTGATCTGACAGTGCGGTTCAGGTCCGACAGACATCGCTGAATGCGGAGAGCAATACGCTCTCCATATTCAGCATTGCACCAGCACTTCTTGTGAGCTGCTGGTGAAACGCCGGCCCGTGCAGACTCACGGCCAATAGGCCGCCAGCAGGGGGGTGTCAATCAACCTGATCGGGTTGAATTGTGGCGATCTCTGTCCGCCTCATCAGCGCAGGCGGACAGGTTATGAAGCAGTGGTCTTTAGACCGCTGCTCCATAACTTGCGTTTCTGGCGAGCCTGAAGACTCGCCAGAAACACGGGCCCTCAAGCTCCATTCGAGCTTGATAAATGGGCCTCATAGAGTTGCATTTATTTCATAACCTTTCACTTCTCGGTGCATATTACACTGAGGAATAAAAGCATTACAAAGCGCCTCTAGAACTTTAACAAACAAATTAAAGGGACAGTCTACACCAAAAAATTTTTTTTTTTAAAAGATAGATAATCCCTTTATTACCCATTCCCCAGTTTTGCATAACCAACACAGTTTTATTAATACACTTTTAACCTCTGTGATTATCTTGTATCTAAGCCTCTGCAAACTGCCCCTTTTTTTTAGTTCTTTTGACAGACTTGCAGTCTAGCCAATCAGTGCTGGCTCCCAGATAACTTCTCGTGCACAAGCACAGTATTATCTATATGAAATACGTGAACTAACAACCTCTAGTGGTGAAAAACTGTTAAAATGCCATCTGAAAAGAGGTGGGCTTCAAGGTCTAAGAAATTAGCATATGAACCTCCTAGGTTAAGCTTTCAACTAAGAATACCAAGAGAACAAAGCAAAATTGGTGATAAAAGTAAATTGGAAAATTGTTTAAAATTACATGTCCTATCTGAATCATGAAAGTTTATTTTGGCCTAGACTGTCCCTTTAATTAAAACGAAAAACAAAACTCCCTCTATAACAGCACACACTTAAATATGCACAAAAGAGCAGAAAAATGTTCAGAGGAAATAAAAGAAAACTGAAGATGAGGAAACCTTCTTAGCTTTGAAATAGGAAGACAGAAATTTGCGGCAAGATATCTCAGAGGTCATTAGAGTTTTTATGAATTCTACCTGCTGGGCCGGGTTGTAGGTGACAAATCCTGACCGCTCTTCTAGAAGACCTTGCAATGCCCCTATTGTTCTATCCAGTTAGATTAGTTCGATTGCTTTACCATAAAAACCAGACAGGAATATGGTACTCTTGCTGTTGTCATTATTGTGGGCTAGTGATGCTCATTTTGACGTGTAAGATAATATGTTTTGAGCACGTAACTAACTATAGAGTTGAATGGCCAAAATGCCCCATTAAAGGGACATGAAACCCAAACATTTTATTTCATGATTCAGATAGAACGTACAATTTTAAACAACTTTCTAATTTACTTCTATTATCAACATTTCTTCGTTTTCTTGCCATCCTTTGTTAAAAAGCAGGAAATTAAGCACAGGAGAGTGCACGTGTCTGCAGCATTCTATGGCAGCTGTTTTGCAACAATGCTATACATTAGCAAGCTCACTAGATGGCAGCACTATTTCCTGTCATGTAGTACTAATGTTATACATTAGCAAGTTCAGTAGATGCCAGCACTATTTCCTGTCATGTAGTACTAATGTTATACATTAGCAAGAGCACTAGATGGCAGCACTATTTCCTGTCATGTAGTACTAATGTTATACATTAGCAAGAGCACTAGATGGCAGCACTATTTCCTGTCATGTAGTACTAATGTTATACATTAGCAAGAGCACTAGATGGCAGCACTATTTCCTGTCATGTAGTACTAATGTTATACATTAGCAAGAGCGCTAGATGGCAGCACTATTTCCTGTCATGTAGTACTAATGTTATACATTAGCAAGAGCGCTAGATGGCAGCACTATTTCCTGTCATGTAGTACTAATGTTATTCATTAGCAAGAGCGCTAGAGGGCAGCACTATTTCCTGTCATGCAGTACTAATGTTATACATTAGCAAGAGCGCTAGATGGCAGCACTATTTCCTGACATGTAGTACTAATGTTATACATTAGCAAGAGCACTAGATGGCAGCACTATTTCCTGTCATGTAGTACTAATGTTATACATTAGCAAGAGCACTAGATGGCAGCACTATTTCCTGTCATGCAGCACTAATGTTATACATTAGCAAAAGCACTAGATGGCAGCACTATTTCCTGTCATGTAGTACTAATGTTATACATTAGCAAGAGCACTAGATGGCAGCACTATTTCCTGTCATGTAGTACTAATGTTATACATTAGCAAGAGCACTAGATGGCAGCACTATTTCCTGTCATGTAGTACTAATGTTATACATTAGCAAGAGCACTAGATGGCAGCACTATTTCCTGTCATGCAGTACTAATGTTATACATTAGCAAGAGCACTAGATGGCAGCGCTATTTCCTGTCATGCAGTACTAATGTTATACATTAGCAAGAGCACTAGATTGCAGCACTATTTCCTGTCATGTAGTACTAATGTTATACATAAGCAAGAGCACTAGATTGCAGCACTATTTCCTGTCATGCAGTACTAATGTTATACATAAGCAAGAGCACTAGATGGCAGCACTATTTCCTGTCATGTAGTACTAATGTTATACAATAGCAAGAGCACTAGAGGGCAGCACTATTTCCTGTCATGTAGTACTAATGTTATACATTAGCAAGAGCACTAGATGGCAGCGCTATTTCCTGTCATGTAGTACTAATGTTATACATTAGCAAGAGCACTAGATGGCAGCGCTATTTCCTGTCATGTAGTACTAATGTTATACATTAGCAAGAGCACTAGATTGCAGCACTATTTCCTGTCATGTAGTACTAATGTTATACATAAGCAAGAGCACTAGATTGCAGCACTATTTCCTGTCATGCAGTACTAATGTTATACATAAGCAAGAGCACTAGATGGCAGCACTATTTCCTGTCATGTAGTACTAATGTTATACAATAGCAAGAGCACTAGAGGGCAGCACTATTTCCTGTCATGTAGTACTAATGTTATACATTAGCAAGAGCCCTAGATGGCAGCACTATTTCCTGTCATGTAGTACTAATGTTATACATTAGCAAGATCACTAGATGGCAGCACTATTTCCTGTCATGTAGTACTAATGTTATACATTAGCAAGAGCACTAGATTGCAGCACTATTTCCTGTCATGTAGTACTAATGTTATACATTAGCAAGTTCACTAGATGGCAGCACTATTTCCTGTCATGTAGTCCTCAAGACATGTGCACACTACATATCTAGATATCTCTTCAACAAAAACAGGGGAATTAAAAAAAAATGATAAAATAAGTAAATTGGAAACTTTTTTTAAATTATATTTAATCATGAAAATAAAAATGTGGGTTATTATTATTATTATCGGTTATTTGTAGAGCGCCAACAGATTCTGCAGCGCTATAAACAAAGGGGAGTATAAAACAATTAAGGGATAAAGTGGGTAGAGGGCCCTGCCAAGAGTCGCACTGTTGTAATCCACTCTTAAGAAGGTGATCTACAAACAGCTGGACTCTTATGCTTACATGCTAAGGGGGTTCAGGGGATAGTAATGGAGGAGTGGAACTGGTATAAAGTAAGGTTAGCATAGGATGTATGCATCCCTGAACAGTAGAGTCTTTAGGGAGTGCTTGAAGTTTTCAAAACTAGGGGAGAGTCTTGTGGGGCGAGGCAGAGAGTTCCACAAGATGGGAGCCAGTCTGGAGAAGTCCTGTAAACGGGAGTGCGATGAGGTAACCAGAGAGGAGGAAAGTAGGAGGTCATGAGCAGAGCGAAGGGGACGGGAGGGAGAGTATCTGGAGACAAGGTCTGAGATATTGGGGGGAGCAGTGCAGTTGAGTGCTTTGTATGTCAGGATGAGAATTTTGTGTTTGATCCTAGAGGCAAGAGGAAGCCAGTGAAGAGATTGGCCGAGAGGAGCAGCAGATGAAGAGCGACGTGTAAGGAAGATGAGCCTGGCAGAGGCATTCAGTATGGATTGTAAGGGTTTCATGTTCCCTTAATGAAAAGCTGTAAAAGACAGATGAAGTGATGCACCATACATTTCTATCATGATATTAACTTTACAACAAGGCCTAGCTCTCAAGTGCATGAATCAAGCTCAACGTGACATTACAATTAAATACTACATGATGAAAACGCAATGCAACAAAGTGTGTGCTACATAATTATATTTCATGAAACGCCTCTCCGAAATGTTCACAATAAGATCCCTCTAGCTTGTTAATCAGTTGAAGAAAACATACATTTTAATGTCAGAAAAGAGGCCCACATGTTAAAATGTAATCTCTGAATTTTATTGAGAAATTTTCACAGTGAATATTATTTTTTTTACAGTCATTTTCTACAGAGGTTGTTTGTTTAGACAATAAAACCTGTGCACATTTATTTATTAAAAGTGAGATTCTTCAGAGCAATTTTGTTTAGACTCTGAGCCAGAAGTGGCATTCTTAAATTCTAGCACAGTCAGTCTTTACCACCACTGCTGTTTCATTGTATGTGTCCTGTTGTCATGAAAATCCAAGTTTTTTTTCTTTTAAGTAAAGTGAGAACACATTTTATTTGTTAACAATGTGTAAAGGATTTTGTATTTCGTCTTGAATTTAAAACTAGTTATATTTCTTGTAAAATTTGTACTAAAATTAGTACTGAAACCAACTTATTTCAGGTGTTTCACATAACACAGAAACAAAGATTTTGACAGCAGATAGGACGTGTCAGCATAATTAATACTTAAGCTATCCTTATATATATCTAAGGCATTCATTTATTATCTCTTCTGCAAATATTTTCCATGAACAAACCACCCTTTCTGTAAAGAAATGATTCAAGAAATTGCTCCTCATCTTGATATCCTCCAGATTATGTTCACAACCTTTTGTTCTGCTTTTGTTCTTTTTGTGAAAATACTTTCATCCTTGGCTTTATTAAATATCTTAATATACTTTTCTTTCATATAATTTTCATATTCATACTTAGGCCTGACTAGTGATCTATAAAGTCGAATAAGAAAAATAAGAACCTCACTTTTTCTTCTGCTAGTATCTCTAGCTATAAAATGCATTTCATACTGGCATATCCTGCTGTGCTACTGCACTGTTTACCAGATTTAAAATAATCTGAAATAATAATACCTAAAACCTTTTCCTCTTTTTTCAGTAAAATGCCACTGAATATATCATTTTGGGCTTTCCATCATAAATGCAAAATTTTGCACTTGTCATGTAAAAAAATTATATTTTTATATACAAAGTAATTAGCACAAATTCCAAAAGATCTTTTTTTATTAATAGTACTTTTTAAAAAACAATATGTTTATTTTTTGCAGTCTCAGGATATATCTTTTTAAAAGCCTCTTATCTTCCCTACCGTGGTCACATTCTACTGATTAGAATGTAGCAAGCTTAGGCTGGAGTATTCACTTCCAATTCTTATGAGACTTTAAAACCCACAGTTTTCAATTTTAAATTACAAGAAAAGGGGGGAAAATAAATAACCAAAATTTACTGCAAAGTATTTTTTTAATACACAAAATTAAACTTTTTATCCAATTTTGAGTTTTATGCCCCTTCAAATCTTAAAACCTACTCACATTTTCAATTATCCAGTTTTTAATACTGCTATTTGTTTTATCCAATCCTCCTGAAATGCCAACTCTGTTAGAAAGTCTTAAGTTTCCTGAACTGAATTTTTTTTAAAAAAATATTATCAATAAAGTAGAACAACAGAATCCAAATCTACAATTGTCTAATCACTTAAGCTCATTGTTAGTTGACTCCATTGCTACAAATTTAATCTCGTTGTTCACAGTCCCAGATGCTATACTGCCATCCCTAACCTTACTCCGAAACATGAAAGGGAAAGCTTTTTTGAAAGACTTTTGGAAGCTGGCACCCATGAATCCATATACAATGGGATTGATAGAAGAGTTGGCGTAAGACATACAGTTTGCCCAGGTTTTGATCTTGTACGTTGCATAGTTTGCCTGAAAGTTGGGGTAAAACCCTTGAAAAAGGCTGAAAAGCTGAATAGGACCCCAGCAAATGGTGAAAAGCAGAACGATAACAATTACCATCTTCGATATTTTGCTTCTCATATAGATAGTCCTCTCAGACAGAAGCTGAACCTGAGATTGAAAGAGGAAAATACATGAGTACGGACAGTAAATATAAAAAATCAACATAGATAAGAACACAATCCTGTTACTAAAAAGGAGTTAGTAATAATAAAGTTGTTTGTTCCCTTTATAAAAAACAATGACTTTTTACTCCGTATGCAATAAGGCACCATTTGTTATAAGCAACACACAGAATTTTCTGCTGCTTAAAGGGACACTGTACTCAAAACATTCCTGTCTTTAAAATAAAAAACAGAATCTTATTAAGTTTAATTTATATTCTTTTTTATGAAAATGTGAATTAAAAGCCGTTTCAAATTAAACTAAAACTAATACAAAAGTATCAAATTGTAGTTCCTGCTAATGACCATTGCCTAATAGGTACTTCCTTTTAATGATCATTGGCTGAGAGGTACTTCCTGCTAATGATCACTAGTTAATAGCTACTTCCTGCTAATGATCACCAATTCCAGCTGATAATGGTCCCATGATGGAACCTAATCAATTATCAAATGCTGTTAGGATGTATTTAAACCAGTTGTAAAAATGTAAAGATAAATGTGAGAAAATAAAAATAACTATCCGTTTTAAAAGTACCCATGGGTAGATGCATACTTTGCATAATGACCAAAAGGACTCCAGCGAATTAGAATTTAACAAAAACACTATTTTTCTTTCTATGAATTAAAAAATATTTAAATGATTGTAAAATTATATACTCATCAATACATGTTAAATTAAGTTAAACGCATCGTTACTATATTCTTTTACTTACAAAATACTTCCTTGTAAAGTTATAACAGTTTTTTTGTAACTTACATGCACACACCTTACTGACTTATTCTAACCAGGGGCCCAATGATCTAAACCTAGCAATTTCAGACAGGGTTTTTCGCACCGACCCTTGCAGGGGCTTCCCTGGTGGAATTATCTTAATAAAAAGGGCAGTCCCTGCAAGTGGCGAGAGTTCAGTGCCCATGGAACGCCCTTTCTATGAAAAAAACAACAATTACCCATTGTATGTTGCTATTAAAATTATGAATGTCTAAGTGTTCTTGCATATCCTGTGTACTTAAATTATGATTTACGCTGTACATTTTTAATACGATTTATTCCTGAGTAATTTACATACAAATTTACATTTTTGATAAATTACGATTTTTTGGTGCACCTTAACATTACAATTTTTCCTGTGTATTTTTGTGTGAGTGGTTCAATTATTTGTTTTGTAATATTTTTCAAATACAAATTTTATTGTGCACTTTAGTAATGTATGGATCTCCTCCCATAGGAAAATGCAGTATACGCCCCTTAGTGAGACACCCAGTTTTCAGGGTAAAAAGTGTCTTTAGATCATTCCACCAGGGCAATAGAAGGACTGGCGAGAATTCTTTATCTCACAGCACAGAGTCCTCTAGATCATCGGGACCCTCGTCAGCTAAAGAAAATGTTCACAAAACCTATGCTAACTTGTATCAAATTTACATCATTCACTTGGTATCCTTTGTTGAAGAATAAATGTAGGTAGGTATGGTGCACGTCTGGAGCACTATTTAGCTTGTAAAAATGTTATAGTAGGTGAGGTGCATCAAGTCGCTTACGACATTCTAAGAGGAATACATATGCTTAATTCCTCACCCAGGATCTATACACCAATCTTTCACGTATACCTTATCACTTTATATAGCCACATCAAGTTTTTGGCATTACACCTGACTCACACGGTGATTCAGTCTGTGACCTTCAACACCGGAACAGGTAGTAGGACCTGCAGGTACAGCTAGAAAGGAGTGTGCGGCTGCCAGCAAATACCTCGGTCCCAGGACCTACCTGAATCTCCTCTGAGGCATTGCAATCCACACCTCCATACTGCCGAATCCGGCGGCTCTACTATTCTGAAGTCTACAAATTGTTTCTTTTCGTTCCGAAGTCCCGGATTGGATACCTCCGATCCAGAGCTCTGCACAAAACACCTCCACTAAACGGGACTCTAACTTTACAAGGCACGGTTATCTCCAACATAAGAGTGACGGTAACGTTGTATATTCATTTGGAAGAGAACTGTTTCAATTTTGCGGCTCATATTGCCAGTAACAAGTTGCGAACATTTAATGAATTAGTTCATATGTTCTAAATGTTTTATTTCCTGTTTTTAACTTGGTGATTTTTATTGTAATTTACTCATTGTGTCTGGTGCCAGCACCCCTGTATATTTTTAACCTGTTTCATTTATAAAATTATAAAATTATTTTTCTAATCGTTTGTGTATAACACTATTTCTAATAATGGCTTCATGTATTCATTTTTCATCTAACATCACCTATTCCTCCAATCCAGTATTTACTTATCTCTGACACCTACCAAGTATTTTTAGAGTTAACGATTAACACTAACATATCGCTCTCACATTTAACACTGGCAATAAAACTGTCTTATGCTATTTACACGCCACTTGTATACTTTTGTTAGAATCGCACGGTCTCATCCATATTAAACATTTTTTCTCTAAGCTTTCATTAGCGCTACCCATTCACTATTCCTTGCCCCTTAGTGAGACACACAGTTTTCAGGGTAAAAAGTGTCTTTAGATCATTCCACCAGGGCAATAGAAGGACTGGCGAGAATTCTTTATCTCACAGCCCAGAGTCCTCTAGATCATTGGGACCCTCGTCAGCTAAAGAAAATGTTCACAAAACCTATGCTAACTTGTATCAAATTTACATCATTCACTTGGTATCCTTTGTTGAAGAATAAATGTAGGTAGGTATGGTGCACGTCTGGAGCACTATTTAGCTTGTAAAAATGTTATAAACTTTTGAGCACCAGATGTTGGCAGCCATGTCCGCACAATCTTTAAAATTGCTATTAGCATTCAAGAAAAAATGCTACCATTTATTTAAATTGTACACTATACTGGAATTATGAGAAACAATTTAGTTTAATCTCTTTAATTTGCCCCATAATTTGCTTCTATATAGGGTGAAGAAATGTATTCCCTTCCAATCACCTATTACAAGGGTTGTGGCTTGTGTTAAGGGCTTTTATAGGTTGCAAAATGACCACACTCTAGGCTTGGTCAAATCCCACCGTACAGACAAACAAAAGCTGACAATATATTTCTGACAAAAAGAAGTTATTTTGTAGCCATCAATAGCTCCTATACACACCGGGCAGTGAATTTAGCTTCACCATAAATACTAACAGATCATTTATTTTACTCCTGCGTCTGATATTTGCACACACTCACCAGTTATTTCAGCCATTTCTAAGATGAACCATAATGCATATTTTATTTTACCCTCCAGTTGCCAGTAACATATACAGATCTGTGATTTTACCCTAGCACCATGGCTGCTTGCAACATACACAGCATACACAGGTTTTACTACACACAAACACATGCAAAGATGAGTGACATTACACCAACCCCACAGCTGCCAGTAACACATACAGATCAGTGTTTCTCTCTAGCTGTCAGTAGTAACACATACAGATCAGTGTTTCTCTCTAGCTGTCAGTAGTAACACATACAGATCAGTGTTTCTCTCTAGCTGTCAGTAGTAACACATACAGATCAGTGTTTCTGTCTAGCTGTCAGTAGTAACACATACAGATCAGTGTTTCTCTCTAGCTGTCAGTAGTAACACATACAGATCAGTGTTTCTCTCTAGCTGTCAGTAGTAACACATACAGATCAGTGTTTCTGTCTAGCTGTCAGTAGTAACACATACAGATCAGTATTTCTGTCTAGCTGTCAGTAGTAACACATACAGATCAGTGTTTGTCTCTAGCTGTCAGTAGTAACACATACAGATCAGTGTTTGTCTCTAGTTGTCAGTAGTAACACATACAGATCAGTGTTTGTCTCTAGCTGTCAGTAGTAACACATACAGATCAGTGTTTGTCTCTAGTTGTCAGTAGTAACACATACAGATCAGTGTTTGTCTCTAGCTGTCAGTAGTAACACATACAGATCAGTGTTTGTCTCTAGCTGTCAGTAGTAACACATACAGATATCAGTGTCTCTCTCTAGTTGTCAGTAGTGACACACACAGATCAGTGTTTGTCTCTAGCTGTCAGTAGTAACACATACAGATCAGTGTTTCTCTCTAGCTGTCAGTAGTAACACATACAGATCAGTGTTTGTCTCTAGCTGTCAGTAGTAACACATACAGATCAGTGTTTGTGTCTAGTTGTCATTAGTAACACATACAGATCAGTGTTTGTCTCTAGCTGTCAGTAGTAACACATACAGATATCAGTGTCTCTCTCTAGTTGTCAGTAGTGACACATACAGATCAGTGTTTGTCTCTAGCTGTCAGTAGTAACACATACAGATCAGTGTTTCTCTCTAGCTGTCAGTAGTAACACATACAGATCAGTGTTTCTTTTTAGCTGTCAGTAGTAACACATACAGATCAGTGTTTGTCTCTAGCTGTCAGTAGTAACACATACAGATCAGTGTTTCTCTCTAGTTGTCAGTAACACATACAGATCAGTGTTTCTCTCTAGCTGTCAGTAGTAACACATACAGATATCAGTGACACGTGTCTCTCTCTAGTTGTGTCAGTAATAACACATACAGATCAGTGTTTGTCTCTAGCTATCAGTAGTAACACATACAGATCAGTGTTTGTGTCTAGCTGTCAGTAGTAACACATACAGATCAGTGTTTGTGTCTAGCTGTCAGTAGTAACACATACAGATCAGTGTTTCTGTCTAGCTGTCAGTAGTAACACATACAGATATCAGTGTTTGTCTCTAGCTGTCAGTAGTAACACATACAGATCAGTGTTTCTCTCTAGCTGTCAGTAGTAACACATAAAGATCAGTGTTTCTCTCTAGCTGTCAGTAGTAACACATACAGATCAGTGTTTGTCTCTAGTTGTCAGTAACACATACAGATCAGTGTTTCTCTCTAGCTGTCAGTAGTAACATACAGATCAGTGTTTGTCTCTAGCTGTCAGTAGTAACACATACAGATCAGTGTTTGTCTCTAGCTGTCAGTAGTAACACATACAGATCAGTGTTTCTCTCTAGCTGTCAGTAGTAACACATACAGATCAGTGTTTCTCTCTAGCTGTCAGTAGTAACACATACAGATCAGTGTTTCTCTCTAGCTGTCAGTAGTAACACATACAGATCAGTGTTTCTGTCTAGCTGTCAGTAGTAACACATACAGATCAGTGTTTCTCTCTAGCTGTCAGTAGTAACACATACAGATCAGTGTTTCTCTCTAGCTGTCAGTAGTAACACATACAGATCAGTGTTTCTGTCTAGCTGTCAGTAGTAACACATACAGATCAGTATTTCTGTCTAGCTGTCAGTAGTAACACATACAGATCAGTGTTTGTCTCTAGCTGTCAGTAGTAACACATACAGATCAGTGTTTGTCTCTAGTTGTCAGTAGTAACACATACAGATCAGTGTTTGTCTCTAGCTGTCAGTAGTAACACATACAGATCAGTGTTTGTCTCTAGTTGTCAGTAGTAACACATACAGATCAGTGTTTGTCTCTAGCTGTCAGTAGTAACACATACAGATCAGTGTTTGTCTCTAGCTGTCAGTAGTAACACATACAGATATCAGTGTCTCTCTCTAGTTGTCAGTAGTGACACACACAGATCAGTGTTTGTCTCTAGCTGTCAGTAGTAACACATACAGATCAGTGTTTCTCTCTAGCTGTCAGTAGTAACACATACAGATCAGTGTTTGTCTCTAGCTGTCAGTAGTAACACATACAGATCAGTGTTTGTGTCTAGTTGTCATTAGTAACACATACAGATCAGTGTTTGTCTCTAGCTGTCAGTAGTAACACATACAGATATCAGTGTCTCTCTCTAGTTGTCAGTAGTGACACATACAGATCAGTGTTTGTCTCTAGCTGTCAGTAGTAACACATACAGATCAGTGTTTCTCTCTAGCTGTCAGTAGTAACACATACAGATCAGTGTTTCTTTTTAGCTGTCAGTAGTAACACATACAGATCAGTGTTTGTCTCTAGCTGTCAGTAGTAACACATACAGATCAGTGTTTCTCTCTAGTTGTCAGTAACACATACAGATCAGTGTTTCTCTCTAGCTGTCAGTAGTAACACATACAGATATCAGTGACACGTGTCTCTCTCTAGTTGTGTCAGTAATAACACATACAGATCAGTGTTTGTCTCTAGCTATCAGTAGTAACACATACAGATCAGTGTTTGTGTCTAGCTGTCAGTAGTAACACATACAGATCAGTGTTTGTGTCTAGCTGTCAGTAGTAACACATACAGATCAGTGTTTCTGTCTAGCTGTCAGTAGTAACACATACAGATATCAGTGTTTGTCTCTAGCTGTCAGTAGTAACACATACAGATCAGTGTTTCTCTCTAGCTGTCAGTAGTAACACATAAAGATCAGTGTTTCTCTCTAGCTGTCAGTAGTAACACATACAGATCAGTGTTTGTCTCTAGTTGTCAGTAACACATACAGATCAGTGTTTCTCTCTAGCTGTCAGTAGTAACATACAGATCAGTGTTTGTCTCTAGCTGTCAGTAGTAACACATACAGATCAGTGTTTGTCTCTAGCTGTCAGTAGTAACACATACAGATCAGTGTTTCTCTCTAGCTGTCAGTAGTAACACATACAGATCAGTGTTTCTCTCTAGCTGTCAGTAGTAACATACAGATCAGTGTTTCTCTCTAGCTGTCAGTAGTAACATACAGATATCAGTGTCTCTCTCTAGTTGTCAGTAACACATACAGATCAGTGTTTGTCTCTAGCTGTCAGTAGTAACACATACAGATATCAGTGTCTCTCTCTAGTTGTCAGTAGTGACACATACAGATCAGTGTTTGTCTCTAGCTGTCAGTAGTAACACATACAGATATCAGTCTCTCTCTCTAGTTGTCAGTAGTGACACACACAGATCAGTGTTTGTCTCTAGCTGTCAGTAGTAACACATACAGATCAGTGTTTCTCTCTAGCTGTCAGTAGTAACACATACAGATCAGTGTTTGTCTCTAGCTGTCAGTAGTAACACATACAGATCAGTGTTTGTGTCTAGTTGTCATTAGTAACACATACAGATCAGTGTTTCTCTCTAGCTGTCAGTAGTAACACATACAGATCAGTGTTTGTCTCTAGCTGTCAGTAGTGACACATACAGATCAGTGTTTGTCTCTAGCTGTCAGTAGTAACACATACAGATATCAGTGTCTCTAGTTGTCAGTAGTGACACATACAGATCAGTGTTTCTTTCTAGCTGTCAGTAGTAACACATACAGATCAGTGTTTCTCTCTAGCTGTCAGTAGTAACACATACAGATCAGTGTTTCTTTCTAGCTGTCAGTAGTAACACATACAGATCAGTGTTTCTCTCTAGTTGTCAGTAACACATACAGATCAGTGTTTCTCTCTAGCTGTCAGTAGTAACACATACAGATATCAGTGACACTTGTCTCTCTCTAGTTGTGTCAGTAATAACACATACAGATCAGTGTTTGTCTCTAGCTATCAGTAGTAACACATACAGATCAGTGTTTCTCTCTAGCTGTCAGTAGTAACACATACAGATCAGTGTTTCTCTCTAGCTGTCAGTAGTAACACATACAGATCAGTGTTTGTCTCTAGCTGTCAGTAGTAACACATACAGATATCAGTGACACGTGTCTCTCTCTAGTTGTGTCAGTAATAACACATACAGATCAGTGTTTGTCTCTAGCTATCAGTAGCAACACATACAGATCAGTGTTTCTGTCTAGCTGTCAGTAGTAACACATACAGATCAGTGTTTCTCTCTAGCTGTCAGTAGTAACACATACAGATCAGTGTTTCTCTCTAGCTGTCAGTAGTAACACACACAGATCAGTGTTTGTCTCTAGCTGTCACTAGTAACACATACAGATCAGTGTTTGTCTCTAGTTGTCAGTAGTAACACATACAGATCAGAGTTTGTCTCTAGCTGTCAGCAGTAACACATACAGATATCAGTGTCTCTCTCTAGTTGTCAGTAGTAACACATACAGATCAGTGTTTCTCTCTAGCTGTCAGTAGTAACACATACAGATCAGTGTTTGTCTCTAGCTGTCAGTAGTAACACATACAGATCAGTGTTTGTCTCTATCTGTCAGTAGTAACACATACAGATCAGTGTTTGTCTCTAGCTGTCAGTAGTAACACATACAGATCAGTGTTTCTGTCTAGCTGTCAGTAGTAACACATACAGATATCAGTGTATCTCTCTAGTTGTCAGTAGTGACACATACAGATCAGTGTTTGTCTCTAGCTGTCAGAGTGTCAGTAGTAACACATACAGATCAGTGTTTGTCTCTAGCTGTCAGTAGTAACACATACAGATCAGTGTTTCTCTCTAGCTGTCAGTAGTAACACATACAGATCAGTGTTTGTCTCTAGCTGTCAGTCGTAACACATACAGATCAGTGTTTGTCTCTAGCTATCAGTAGTAACACATACAGATCAGTGTTTGTGTCTAGCTGTCAGTAGTAACACATACAGATCAGTGTTTCTCTCTAGCTGTCAGTAGTAACACATACAGATCAGTGTTTCTGTCTAGCTGTCAGTAGTAACACATACAGATATCAGTGTTTGTCTCTAGCTGTCAGTAGTAACACATACAGATCAGTGTTTCTCTCTAGCTGTCAGTAGTAACACATACAGATCAGTGTTTCTCTCTAGCTGTCAGTAGTAACATACAGATATCAGTGTCTCTCTCTAGTTGTCAGTAGTAACACATACAGATCAGAGTTTGTCTCTAGCTGTCAGCAGTAACACATACAGATATCAGTGTCTCTCTCTAATTGTCAGTAGTAACACATACAGATCAGTGTTTGTCTCTAGCTGTCAGTAGTAACACATACAGATCAGTGTTTGTCTCTATCTGTCAGTAGTAACACATACAGATCAGTGTTTCTCTCTAGCTGTCAGTAGTAACACATACAGATCAGTGTTTCTGTCTAGCTGTCAGTAGTAACACATACAGATCAGTGTATCTCTCTAGTTGTCAGTAGTGACACATACAGATCAGTGTTTGTCTCTAGCTGTCAGAGTGTCAGTAGTAACACATACAGATCAGTGTTTGTCTCTAGCTGTCAGTAGTAACACATACAGATTAGTGTTTCTCTCTAGCTGTCAGTAGTAACACATACAGATCAGTGTTTGTCTCTAGCTGTCAGTAGTAACACATACAGATCAGTGTTTGTCTCTATCTGTCATTAGTAGCACATACAGATCAGTGTTTCTCTCTAGCTGTCAATAGTAACACATACAGATCAGTGTTTCTGTCTAGCTGTCAGTAGTAACACATACAGATATCAGTGTATCTCTCTAGTTGTCAGTAGTGACACATACAGATCAGTGTTTGTCTCTAGCTGTCAGAGTGTCAGTAGTAACACATACAGATCAGTGTTTGTCTCTAGCTGTCAGTAGTAACACATACAGATCAGTGTTTGTCTCTAGCTGTCAGTAGTAACACATACAGATCAGTATTTGTCTCTAGCTGTCAGTAGTAACACATACAGATCAGTGTTTGTCTCTAGCTGTCAGTAGTAACACATACAGATCAGTGTTTGTCTCTAGCTGTCAGTAGTAACACATTCAGATCAGTGTTTGTGTCTAGTTGTCATTAGTAACACATACAGATCAGTGTTTGTGTCTAGTTGTCATTAGTAACACATACAGATCAGTGTTTGTGTCTAGCTGTCAGTAGTAACACATACAGATCAGTGTTTGTCTCTAGCTGTCAGTAGTAACACATACAGATCAGTGTTTGTCTCTAACTGTCAGTAGTAACACATACAGATCAGTGTTTGTCTCTAGCTGTCAGTAGTAACACATTCAGATCAGTGTTTGTGTCTAGTTGTCATTAGTAACACATACAGATCAGTGTTTGTGTCTAGCTGTCAGTAGTAACACATACAGATCAGTGTTTGTGTCTAGCTGTCAGTAGTAACGCATACAGATCAGTGTTTCTCTCTAGTTGTCAGTAGTAACACATAAAGATCAGTGTTTCTCTCTAGTTGTCAGTAGTAACACTTACAGATCAGTGTTTCTCTCTAGCTGTCAGTAGTAACACATACAGATCAGTGTTTCCCTCTAGCTGTCAGTAGTAACATACAGATCAGTGTTTCCCTCTAGCTGTCAGTATTAACATACAGATCAGTGTTTACCTCTAGCTGTCAGTAGTAACATACAGATCAGTGTTTCCCTCTAGCTGTCAGTAGTAACATACAGATCAGTGTTTCCCTCTAGCTGTCAGTATTAACATACAGATCAGTGTTTGCGTTTAGCTGTCAGTAGTAACGCATACAGATCAGTGTTTCTCTCTAGCTGTCAGTAACACATACAGATCAGTGTTTGTCTCTAGCTGTCAGTAGTGACACATACAGATCAGTGTTTACCTCTAGCTGTCAGTAGTAACATACAGATCAGTGTTTCCCTCTAGCTGTCAGTAGTAACATACAGATCAGTGTTTGTCTCTAGCTGTCAGTAGTGACACATACAGATCAGTGTTTACCTCTAGCTGTCAGTAGTAACATACAGATCAGTGTTTCCCTCTAGCTGTCAGTAGTAACATACAGATCAGTGTTTGTCTCTAGCTGTCAGTATTAACATACAGATCAGTGTTTGCGTTTAGCTGTCAGTAGTAACATACAGATCAGTGTTTCCCTCTAGCTGTCAGTAGTAACATACAGATCAGTGTTTCCCTCTAGCTGTCAGTAGTAACATACAGATCAGTGTTTCCCTCTAGCTGTCAGTATTAACATACAGATCAGTGTTTGCGTTTAGCTGTCAGTAGTAACATACAGATCAGTGTTTACCTCTAGCTGTCAGTATTAACATACAGATCAGTGTTTGGGGGATAGTTATCAACGTGTCAACTTTCCTGCCTTCGCTGGCCCAATACGCCCGCCTAAGCTCGCCTACCATCGCCGCCGTGGACCTGAAAAAATTCGCCTAAGTTATCAATAAATCTGTCAAAAAGCCGCGCACCAAGTACGGGGCGATGAGCAGCGGACTGTGAGAGTTATCACTCAGCCGATCTCGCTGCTCTTCGGCTTTTTTACAGCTTTATTGCTAGCCTGTCACTAAGCACCCACACTAACTACACTGTTCTACCCCCTATACTGGCACCCCCGGAGCCCCCCGCAACTCAATAAAGTTACTAACCCCTAAACCGCCGCTCCTAGACCCCGCTGCAACTCTTATAAATGTATTAACCCCTAAACTGCCGCTCCTAGACCCCGCCGCAACTCTTATAAATGTATTAACCCCTAAACCGCCGCTCCCGGAAACCGCCGCAACCTACATTATACCTAGTAACCCCTATCCTGCCCCCCCATACCGCCGCCCTCTATAATAAAGTTATTAACCCCTATCCTGCTGATCCCGCACCTCGCCGCAACTAAATAAATAGTTTAACCCCTAAACTGCCGCTCCCAGACCCTGCCGCAACTTATATTAAATTTATTAACCCCTAATCTGCCCCCCCTACACCGTCGCCACCTATAATACATTTATTAACCCCTATCCTGCCCCCCACTACACCGCCGCCACTGTAATAAACTTATTAACCCCTAAACCTAAGTCTAACACTAACCCTAACACCCCCTAACTTAAATATTAATTAAATAAATCTAAATAATATTTCTATTATTAACTAAATTAATCATATTTAAAACGAAATACTTACCTTTAAAATAAACCCTAATATAGCTACAATATAAATAATAATTATATTGTAGCTATCTTAGGATTTATTTTTATTTTATAGGTAACTTTCAATTTATTTTAACTAGGTACAATAGCTATTACATAGTTATTAACTATTTAATAGCTACCTAGCTAAAATAAAGAGAAATTTACCTGTAAAATAAAAACTAACCTAAGTTACAATTACACCTAACACTACACTATACTTAAATAAATTATTCCTATTTAAAACTAAATACTTACCTGTAAAATAAACCCTAAGATAGCTACAATGTAATTATTATTATTTTATTATTTATTTTTATTTTACAGGTAACTTTGTATTTATTTTAGCTAGGTAGAATAGTTATTAAATAGTTATTAACTATTTAATAACTACCTAGCTAAAAGAAATACAAAATTACCTGTAAAATAAATCCTATCCTAAATTACAATTAAACCTAACACTACACTATCATTAAATTAATTAAATAAATTAAATACAAATAACTACAATTAAATACAATTACATAAACTAACTAAAGTACAAAAAATAAAAAAAGCTAAGTTACAAAAAATAAAAAAATAGGTTACAAACATTTAAAAAATATTACAACAATTTTAAGCTAATTACACCGATACTAAGCCCCCTAATAAAATAACAAAGCCCCCCAAAATAAAAAAATTCCCTACCCTATTCTACATTAAAAAAGTTCAAAGCTCTTTTACCTTACCAGCCCTTAAAAGGGCCTTTTGTGGGGCATGCCCCAAAGAAAACTGCTCTTTTGCCTGTAAAAGAAAAATACAACCCCCCCAACATTAAAACCCACCACCCACATACCCCTAATCTAACCCAAACCCCCCTTAAAATAACCTAACACTAATCCCCTGAAGATCATCCTACCTTGAGTCGTCTTCACTCAGCCGAGCAGCGATGGAACCGAAGAGGAGATCCGGAGCGGCAGAAGTGATCCTCCAAGGGGCGCTGAAGAAATCTTCCATCCGATGAAGTGATCCTCCAGTCAGCGCTGAAGAAGTCTTCCATCCGGGTGATGTCATCTTCCTAGCCGTGCTGAAGAAGTCTTCTATCCGGGCGATGTCATCTTCCAAGCGGGGTCTTCAATCTTCAATCTTCATCCCGCCGACGCGGAACATCCTTCTTTCCCGATGGACTACTGACGAATGAAGGCTCCTTTAAGGGATGTCATCCAAGATGGCGTCCCTTCAATTCCGATTGGCTGATAGGATTCAGCCAATCGGAATTAAGGTAGGAAAAATCTGATTGGCTGATTGAATCAGCCAATCAGATTGAGCTCGTAATCTATTGGCTGATCGGATCAGCCAATAGAATGCGAGCTCAATCTGATTGGCTGATTGGATCAGCCAATCGGATTGAACTTCAATCTGATTGGCTGATTCAATCAGCCAATCAGATTTTTCCTACCTTAATTCCGATTGGCTGATAGAATCCTATCAGCCAATCGGAATTGAAGGGACGCCATCTTGGATGACGTCCCTTAAAGGAGCCTTCATTCGTCGGTAGTCCGTCGGGAAAGAAGGATGTTCCGCGTCGGCGGGATGAAGATTGAAGACCCCGCTTGGAAGATGACATTGCCCGGATAGAAGACTTCTTCAGCGCCGCTTGGAAGATGACATCGCCCGGATGGAAGACTTCTTCAGCGCCGACTGGAGGATCACTTCATCGGATGGAAGATTTCTTCAGTGCCCCTTGGAGGATCACTTCTGCCGCTCCGGATCTCCTCTTCAGTTCCATTGGTGGCTCGGCTGAGTGAAGACGACTCAAGGTAGGATGATCTTCAGGGGATTAGTGTTAGGTTATTTTAAGGGGGGTTTGGGTTAGATTAGGGGTATGTGGGTGGTGGGTTTTAATGTTGGGGGGGTTGTATTTTTCTTTTACAGGCAAAAGAGCAGTATTCTTTGGGGCATGCCCCACAAAAGGCCCTTTTAAGGGCTGGTAAGGTAAAAGAGCTTTGAACTTTTTTAATGTAGAATAGGGTAGGGAATTTTTTTATTTTGGGGGGCTTTGTTATTTTATTAGGGGGCTTAGATTAGGTGTAATTAGCTTAAAATTGTTGTAATATTTTTTAAATGTTTGTACCCTATTTTTTTATTTTTTGTAACTTAGCTTTTTTTATTTTTTGTACTTTAGTTAGTTTATGTAATTGTATTTAATTGTAGTTATTTGTATTTAATTTATTTAATGATAGTGTAGTGTTAGGTTTAATTGTATAATAGCTATTCTAACTAGCTAAAATAAATACAAAGTTACCTGTAAAATAAAAATAAATCCTAAAATAGCTACAATGTAATTATTAATTACATTGTAGCTATCTTACGGCTAGATTTAGAGTTTTGTCGGTAACGACCCGCGTATCTAACGCTGGCTTTTTTCTGGCCGCACCTTTAAAATAACTCTGGTATTGAGAGTCCACAGAATGGCTGCGTTAGGCTCCAAAAAAGGAGCGTAGAGCATATTTAACGCAGCTTCAACACTCGATACCAGAGTTGCTTACGGACGCGGCCAGCCTCAAAAACGTGCTTGTGCACGATTCCCCCATAGGAAACAATGGGGCTGTTTGAGCTGAAAAAAAAACTAACACCTGCAAAAAAGCTGCGTTCAGCTCCTAACGCAGCCCCATTGTTTGCTATGGGGAAACACTTCCTACGTCTGCACCTAACACTCTAACATGTACCCCGAGTCTAAACACCCCTAACCTTACACTTATTAACCCCTATTCTGACGCCCCCGCTATCGCTGACCCCTGTATATTATTTTTAACCCCTAATCTGCCGCTCCGTAAACCGCCGCTACTTACATTATCCCTATGTACCCCTAATCTGCTGCCCCTAACACCGCCGACCCCTATATTATATTTATTAACCCCTAATGTGCCCCCCACAACGTCGCCTCCACCTGCCTACACTTATTAACCCCTAATCTGCCGAGCGGACCGCACCGCTATTATAATAAAGTTATTAACCCCTAATCCGCCTCACTAACCCTATAATAAATAGTATTAACCCCTAATCTGCCCTCCCTAACATCGCCGACACCTAACTTCAATTATTAACCCCTAATCTGCCGACTGGAGCTCACCGCTATTCTAATAAATGTATTAACCCCTAAAGCTAAGTCTAACCCTAACACTAACACCCCCCTAAATTAAATATAATTTTAATCTAACGAAATTAATTAACTCTTCTTAAATAAATTATTCCTATGTAAAGCTAAATACTTACCTGTAAAATAAATCCTAATATAGCTACAATATAAATTATAATTATATTATAGCTATTTTAGGATTAATATTTATTTTACAGGTAACTTTGTATTTATTTTAACCAGGTACAATAGCTATTAAATAGTTAAGAACTATTTAATAGCTAAAATAGTTAAAATAATTACAAATTTACCTTTAAAATAAATCCTAACCTAAGTTACAATTAAACCTAACACTACACTATCAATAAATAAATTAAATAAAATACCTATAATTATCTACAATTAAACCTAACACTACACTATCAATAAATAAATTAAATACAATTCCTACAAATAAATACAATGAAATAAACTAACTAAAGTACAAAAAATAAAAAAGAACTAAGTTACAAAAAATAATAAAATATTTACAAACATTAGAAATATATTACAACAATTTTAAACTAATTACACCTACTCTAAGCCCCCTAATAAAATAACAAAGCCCCCCAAAATAAAAAAATGCCCTACCCTATTCTAAATTACTAAAGTTCAAAGCTCTTTTACCTTACCAGCCCTGAACAGGGCCCTTTGCGGGGCATGCCCCAAGAAGTTCAGCTCTTTTGCCTGTAAAAAAAAACATACAATACCCCCCCCAACATTACAACCCACCAGCCACATACATACCCCTAATCTAACCCAAACCCCCCTTAAATAAACCTAACACTAAGCCCCTGAAGATCTCCCTACCATGAGTCGTCTTCACCCAGCCGAGCCAAATTCTTCATCCAATCGGAGCAAGAAGAGGTCCTCCATCCGGTAGAAGTCTTCATCCAAGCGGGGCCGAAGAGGTCTTCCATCCGATTGAAGTCTTCATCCAAGAGGCATCTTCTATCGGCATCCATCCGGAGCGGAGCGGCAGCATCCTGAAGACCTCCGACGCGGAACATCCATCCTGGCCGACGACTGAACGACGAATGACGGTTCCTTTAAATGACGTCATCCAAGATGGCGTCCCTCGAATTCCGATTGGCTGATAGGATTCTATCAGCCAATCGGAATTAAGGTAGGAATATTCTGATTGGCTGATGGAATCAGCCAATCAGAATCAAGTTCAATCCGATTGGCTGATCCAATCAGCCAATTAGATTGAGCTCGCATTCTATTGGCTGTTCCGATCAGCCAATAGAATGCGAGCTCAATCTGATTGGCTGATTGGATCAGCCAATCGGATTGAACTTGATTCTGATTGGCTGATCATCATCCAATCAGAATATTCCTACCTTAATTCCGATTGGCTGATAGAATCCTATCAGCCAATCGGAATTCGAGGGACGCCATCTTGGATGACGTCATTTAAAGGAACCGTCATTCTTCAGGATGCTGCAGCTCCGCTCCGGATGGATGCCGATAGAAGATGCCTCTTGGATGAAGACTTCAATCGGATGGAAGACCTCTTCTGCCCCGCTTGGATGAAGACTTCTACCGGATGGAGGACCTCTTCTTGCTCCGCTTGGATGAAGAATTTGGCTCGGCTGGGTGAAGACGACTCAAGGTAGGGAGATCTTCAGGGGCTTAGTGTTAGGTTTATTTAAGGGGGGTTTGGGTTAGATTAGGGGTATGTGGGTGGTGGGTTGTACTGTTGGGGGGGGGGTATTGTATGTTTTGTTTTACAGGCAAAAGAGCTGAACTTCTTGGGGCATGCCCCGCAAAGGGCCCTGTTCAGGGCTGGTAAGGTAAAAGAGCTTTGAACTTAGTAATTTAGAATAGGGTAGGGCATTTTTTTATTTTGGGGGGCTTTGTTATTTTATTAGGGGGCTTAGAGTAGGTGTAATTAGTTTAAAATTGTTGTAATATTTTTCTTATGTTTGTAAATATTTTTTTATTTTTTGTAACTTAGTTCTTTTTTATTTTTTGTACTTTAGTTAGTTTATTTCATTGTAGTTATTTGTAGGTATTGTATTTAATTAATTTATTGATAGTGTAGGGTTAGGTTTAATTGTAGGTAATTGTAGGTAATTTATTTAATTAATTTATTGATAGTGTAGTGTTAGGTTTAATTGTAACTTAGGTTAGGATTTATTTTACAGGTAATTTTGTAATTATTTTAACTAGGTAGCTATTAAATAGTTCTTAACTATTTAATAGCTATTGTACCTGGTTAAAATAAATACAAAGTTACCTGTAAAATAAATATAAATCCTAAAATAGCTATAATATAATTATAATTTATATTGTAGCTATATTAGGATTTATTTTACAGGTAAGTATTTAGCTTTAAATAGGAATAATTTATTTAATAAGAGTTAATTAATTTCGTTAGATTTAAATTATATTTAACTTAGGGGGGTGTTAGTGTTAGGGTTAGACTTAGCTTTAGGGGTTAATACATTTATTAGAATAGCGGTGAGCTCCGGTCGGCAGATTAGGGGTTAATGTTTGAAGTTAGGTGTCGGCGATGTTAGGGAGGGCAGATTAGGGGTTAATACTATTTATTATAGGGTTAGTGAGGCGGATTAGGGGTTAATAACTTTATTATAATAGCGGTGCGGTCCGTTCGGCAGATTAGGGGTTAATAAGTGTAGGCAGGTGGAGGCGACGTTGAGGGCGGCAGATTAGGGGTTAATAAATATAATATAGGGGTCGGTGGTGTTAGGGGCAGCAGATTAGGGGTACATAGCTATAATGTAGGTGGCGGCGCTTTGCGGTCGGCAGATTAGGGGTTAATAGGTGTAGGTAGCTGGCGGCGACATTGTGGGGGGCAGGTTAGGCGTTAATAAATATAATACAGGGGTCGGCGGTGTTAGGGGCAGCAGATTAGGGGTACATAAGTATAACGTAGGTGGCGGTCGGCAGATTAGGGGTTAAAAAAAATTATTTGAGTGGCGGCGATGTGGGGGGACCTCGGTTTAGGGGTACATAGGTAGTTTATGGGTGTTAGTGTACTTTAGAGTACAGTAGTTAAGAGCTTTATGAACCGGCGTTAGCCCAGAAAGCTCTTAACTACTGACTTTTTTCTGCGGCTGGAGTTTTGTCGTTAGATTTCTAACGCTCACTTCAGACACGACTCTAAATACCGGAGTTAGAAAGATCCCATTGAAAAGATAGGATACGCAATTGACGTAAGGGGATCTGCGGTATGGAAAAGTCGCGGCTGAAAAGTGAGCGTTAGACCCTTTTTTGAGTGACTCCAAATACCGGCGGTAGCCTAAAACCAGCGTTAGGAGCCTCTAACGCTGGTTTTCACGGCTACCGCCAAACTCCAAATCTAGGCCTTAGGGTTTATTTTACAGGTAAGTATTTAGTTTTAAATAGGAATCATTTATTTAAGTATAGTGTAGTGTTAGGTGTAATTGTAACTTAGGTTAGTTTTTATTTTACAGGTAAATTTCTCTTTATTTTAGCTAGGTAGCTATTAAATAGTTAATAACTATTTAATAGCTATTGTACCTAGTTAAAATAAATTGAAAGTTACCTATAAAATAAAAATAAATCCTAAGATAGCTACAATATAATTATTATTTATATTGTAGCCATATTAGGGTTTATTTTAAAGGTAAGTATTTAGTTTTAAATAGGATTCATTTAGTTAATAATAGAAATATTATTTAGATTTATTTAATTAATATTTAAGTTAGGGGGTGTTAGGGTTAGTGTTAGACTTAGGTTTAGGGGTTAATAAATTTATTACAGTGGCGGCGGTGTAGTGGGGGGCAGGATAGGGGTTAATAAATGTATTATAGGTGGCGACGGTGTAGGGGGTGCAGATTAGGGGTTAATAAATTTAATATAGGTTGCGGCAGGGTCCGGGAGCGGTGGTTTAGGGGTTAAACTATTTATTTAGTTGCGGCGAGGTGCGGGATCAGCAGGATAGGAGTTAATAACTTTATTATAGAGGGCGGCGGTATAGGGGGGGGCATGATAGGGGTTACTAGGTATAATGTAGGTTGCGGCGGTGTCCGGGAGCGGCGGTTTAGGGGTTAATACATTTATTATAGTTGCAACGGGGTCAGGGAGCGGCAGTTTAGGGGTTAATATGTATAGAGTAGCTTGCGGTGGGCTCCGGGAGCGGCGGTTTAGGGGTAATAACTTTATTTAGTTGCGGCGGTGTAGGGGGGGACAGCTTAGGGGTGTTTAGACTCGGGGTACATGTTAGGGTGTTAGGTGTAGACAGCTCCCATAGGAATCAATGGGATGTCTGGCAGCAGCGAACTTGTACTTTCGCTATGGTCAGACTCCCATTGATTCCTATGGGATCCGCCACCTCCAGGGCGGCGGATTGAAAACCAGGTACGCTGGGCCGGATAAGTGACAGACGTACCTGCTAGTTTTTTGATAACTACCAAAAGTAGTCAGATTGTGCCGCACTAGAAGCTTACGTCACAAAATTCTACTTTTGCCGGTCTCTAGCCTTTGATAACTAAGGTGAATCAGCCTCGCCACAAATACGCTGCGGAATTCCAGCATATTTGAGGTTGACGGCTTGATAACTACCCCCTTTTGCGTCTAGCTGTCAGTAGTAACATACATATCAGTGTTTCCCTCTAGCTGTCAGTAGTAACATACAGATCAGTGTTTACCTCTAGCTGTCAGTAGTAACATACAGATCAGTGTTTACCTCTAGCTGTCAGTAATAACATACAGATTAGTATTTCCCTCTAGCTGTCAGTAGTAACATACAGATCAGTGTTTCCCTCTAGCTGTCAGTAGTAACATACAGATCAGTGTTTACCTCTAGCTGTCAGTAATAACATACAGATTAGTGTTTCCCTCTAGCTGTCAGTAGTAACATACAGATCAGTGTTTCCCTCTAGTTGTCAGTAGTAACATACAGATCAGTGTTTACCTCTAGCTGTCAGTAATAACATACAGATTAGTATTTCCCTCTAGCTGTCAGTAGTAACATACAGATCAGTGTTTCCCTCTAGCTGTCAGTAGTAACACATACAGATCAGTGTTTCCCTCTAGCTGTCAGTAGTAACATACAGATCAGTGCTTCTCTCTAGCTGTCAGTAGTAACATACAGATCAGTGTTTCCCTCTCGTTGTCAGTAGTAACATACAGATCAGTGTTTCCCTCTAGTTGTCAGTAGTAACATACAGATCAGTGTTTCCCTCTCGTTGTCAGTAGTAACATACAGATCAGTGTTTCCTTCTAGTTGTCAGTAGTAACATACAGATCAGTGCTTTTCTCTAGCTGTCAGTAGTAACATACAGATCAGTGTTTCTCTCTAGCTGTCAGTAGTAACACATACAGATTAGTGTTTGTCTCTAGTTGTCAGTAACACATACAAATCAGTGTTTGTCTTTAGCTGTCAGTAGTAACACATACAGATCAGTGTTTTCCTCTTATAGCTGCCTCTAGCACATACCAAATCAGTACACAATAATATATACTCATAAAGTTAATGAAGGACCCAATATGTGGTATAGGTGAGATGATGATTTATCCTGTATTGGTCTCAAAAGTGAACATTATTTGGTGCTGTAGTTAGTATAGCTCTAGTTTACTCAAAAAAATATTATAAAACATCTGTACCTGATAATTGTTGTCCGTTGGTTCCACTACAGACTTTCCCACCCGTTTAAGCATCAATGAATAACACAGGCATATGGTCAGCAGTGGCAATAAGTATACAGCCAGAAACTGGTACAGAATACAAGCCTTCTTCAGGGCATCCGAAGGGAACTGCTCTATGCAGTATGTCCGTGGTCCGTACCAGTAACCCTTCTGAATTTTCTGGTATGGAATGATAGGAGTCGACAGAAGAAGGGATCCTGTAAGGAAAGTAGTGTGCATAAGTCAGACTGAAGTGAAAGTTCATATCAAATTTTTTTTTTAATAAAAAACGTTAACCTACCACTGCCTGCACCGATATCCTGTGAATGTGACATGACTACAGGGGTTAGTGTTTCTGTTATACCCATTGGTGTTTATGTGTGTGTGTATGTATGGTGTGTGTGTGTGTATGTATGTGACTGTGTGTGTATTTATGCATGTATGTGTGTTTGTGTATGTTTGTGGAACCAGCACAATGTAAAAAAAATAAAAAATATGTATTAAATTCACCTTTTTTTTGGAGGGGGAGGGGTGGTGGTGGGGGGGGGGCCCTTCTTAGATTCTTGCCCCTGGGCCATGTGGTTTCTAGTTACGTATGCCTGTGTATTTATGTATTATGTATGTGTGTGTATTTATGTATTATGTATGTATGTATGTGTATTTATGTATTATGTATGTATGTATGTGTATTTATGTATTATGTATGTATGTGTATTTCTGTATTATGTATGTGTGTGTATTTATGTATTATGTATGTATGTGTATTTCTGTATTATGTATGTGTGTGTATTAATGTATTATGTATGTGTGTGTATTAATGTATTATGTATGTATGTGTTTTTATGTATTATGTATGTGTGTGTATTAATGTATTATGTATGTGTGTGTATTAATGTATTATGTATGTATGTGTATTTATGTATTATGTATGTGTGTGTATTAATGTATTATGTATGTGTGTGTATTAATGTATTATGTATGTGTGTGTATTTATGTATTATCTATGTATGTATGTGTATTTATGTATTATGTATGTGTGTGTATTTATGTATTATGTATGTGTGTGTATTAATGTATTATGTATGTGTGTGTATTTATGTATTATGTATGTATGTGTATTTATGTATTATGTATGTGTGTGTATTTATGTATTATGTATGTGTGTGTATTAATGTATTATGTATGTGTGTGTATTTATGTATTATTTATGTATGTATGTGTATTTATGTATTATGTATGTATATGTATTTATGTATTATGTATGTGTGTGTATTAATGTATTATGTATGTGTGTGTATTAATGTATTATGTATGTATGTGTATTTATGTATTATGTATGTGTGTGTATTAATGTATTATGTATGTGTGTGTATTTATGTATTATGTATGTATGTGTATTTATGTATTATGTATGTGTGTGTATTAATGTATTATGTATGTGTGTGTATTTATGTATTATGTATGTGTGTGTATTTATGTATTATGTATGTATGTGTATTAATGTATTATGTATGTGTGTGTGTGTGTGTGTGTGTATATTTATGTATTATGTATGTATGTGCATTTATGTATTATGTATGTGTGTGTGTGTATTGTATATGTATGTGCATTTATGTATTATGTATGTATGTGTATTTATGTATTATGTATGTGTGTGTGTATTGTGTATGTATGTGCATTTATGTATTATGTATGTATGTGTATTTATGTATTGTGTATGCATGTGTATGTATGTATACATTTATACATTATGTATGTATATTTATGTATTATGTATGCATGTGTACTTATGTATTGTGTGTGTGTGTGTATGTATGTGTATATTTATGTATTATGTATGCATGTGTATTTATGTATTATGTATGTATGTATTATGTATGTGTGTGTGTTTGTGAATGTGTGTGTATTTATGTATTATGTATGTATGTGTATTTATAATTTTTTATGTATGTATTATGTATGTATGTATGTATGTATGTGTGTGTGTGTGTGTGTGTATGTTTATGTGTATTTATGATTTATGTATGCAAGTATTATGTGTTTGTGTATGTATGTATGTGTATTTATGTATTATGTATGTATGTGTATTTATGTATTATGTGTGTATGTGTATTTATGTATTATGTATGTGTATTTATGTATTGTGTGTGTTTATGTATGTATTATGTATATTTATACATTATGTATGTATATTTATGTATTATGTATGCATGTGTATTTATGTATTATGTATCTGTGTATTTATGTATTATGTATGTATGTGTATTTATGTATTATGCATGTGTGTGTGTATTGTGTATGTATGTGTATTTATGTATTATGTATGCATGTGTATTTATGTATTGTGTATGCATGTGTATGTATGTATATATTTATACATTATGTACTGTATGTATATTTATGTATTATGTATGCATGTGTATTTATGTATTATGTATATATGTGTATGTATGTATTATGTATGTGTGTGTGTTTGTGAATGTGTGTGTATTTATGTATTATGTATGTATGTGTATTTATAATTTATGTACAGTATGTATGTATTATGTATGTATGCATATGTATGTTTATGTATATTTATGATTTATGCATGTATTATGTGTGTGTGTGCATGTATGTATGTGTATTTATGTATTATGTATGTGTATTTATGTATTATTTATGTATTTATGTATTATGTGTGTGTATGTGTATTTATGTATTATGAATGTATGTGTATTTATGTATTGTGTGTGTGTTTATGTATGTATCATGTATGTATATGTGTGTGTGTATGTATGTGTATTTATGTATTATGTATGTGTATGTATGTGTGTATGTGTATTTATGTATATATGTATGTATTTGTATGTGTATATGTATGTATATATGTATGTATATGTTTATATGTGTGTATGCATGTGTATATGTTTGCATGTGTATATATCTTTGTATGAGTATATATGTGTCTGTATGTGTGTATATGTTTGTATGTATATATATATATATATATATATATATATATGCTGTGCGGATTACTTACCTCATATGAATGAGGTTTGTTCTTGTAAGTTTGTATTTCTGCTATACCCATTTCTACCAGTGGGGTGTTTATTCTATTTTGAACATACTTATATATGTACCTCATGTTTGCATGTTGATATATTTTTGTATACCCCTTCACAAGTGTTTGGGGAAAGTATTTTCATTTACTTGTTTGAGATCCAATTTTAAAATGTATAAATTGTTGTTGTACTCATAATATTACACACTGTATAACCAGCACTATTTGATCCCTTTGCATGTCCTCTTGTTCATCTATCTATCTATCTATCTATCTATCTATCTATCTATCTATCTATCTATCTATCTATCTATCTATCTCTCTCTCTATATATATATATTAAATGTCAAGCAGTGACTGCACTCACTGGATTTAGATAAAACAGTTCTTATTTATAAAGTGGTAACGTTTTGGGGTTCACAGACCACTTCCTCAGACCAGACAATGTGCAAATGGTAACAGTGTAACTTAAAGTGTCAGTAAACCTAAAAATAATGTTATATAATTTATATAACATTATTTTAGTGCTATAGTTATAAAAGCCTTTTTACCCTTTTAATATTTTAAATATATGGCGCTTTTACAGACCCGCTCTCTGCTGAGCGGGTCTGTTTTTTTTTACTCAGCGCATCGGGCCAGCTGTATAGTCACAGCCCGGCCCGACCGCACCATAACATTAAGTGAAGCTCGCTCCTGCTGTCAGACTTAGTCTTAGTCTCTGCACTTAGTCTTATGGCGCGGTCGGGCCGGGCTGTGACTATACAGCTGGCCCGATGCGCTGAGTAAAAAAAACAGACCCGCTCAGCAGAGAGCGGGTCTGTAAAAGCGCCATATTTTTAAAATATTAAAAGGGAAAAAAGGCTTTTATAACTATAGCACTAAAATAATGTTATATAATTCTGCACTATGTGCAGAATTATATAACATTATTTTTTAGGTTTACTGTCCCTTTAAATATGCTAAGCCCCACCCATCAATCAGTTCAAAAAATTGTGCCAAAATTGTGTTGCCACGGCAACTCCACAGTTACCTGGTTACAAATCTAAACAAACATAAAATTACAATTAACAGTGAATTTCCAGAACATAAATGTGCTCAATGCAAATATATACCGTGTATAGATACCATTCAACTTATTATAATTCATCATCAACATCAGCAGAAGTTTCTATAGTCTATAGTTTGTATGGTATGTCTGCAGGTAATATCACACTTATTTACAATATAAATCAGACATAAAATTATTCAACAGTACGAGCAGAAATACAAAACTTGCAACACAAGCTTCTCATATACTTATTCAGTCATAGATCTATATCAAATGTGCTGTATCGGTATTCACTAAAGCAACATATTTACAATAGTTCAAAAAACATTCTCATTTATGTTCAAAATCGGTATTCGTTAAATCACAAAACATTCAGAAAAGCCAGTTTCAGAGTAAATGCAGTCAAATCGTTAACCTTGCTTAGAAGTGTTTTAATCTTACTTGTATTTTGTTATTGTTCTGTAATTGTGTGTTCACATTTCAATGAGCATGTAAGTCATAGCTATCCACTGCTAAGCAGCAAACAGGCCAATTTGCAACGGTATATGTTTGAATGTGTATGTATGTTTGCATGTGTATGTATGTGTATGTGTATAAGTGTGTATGTATGTGTGTGTGTATATATATATATATGTGTATATATGTGTATGAATGTATGTATGTGTATATATGTATGTATGTGTATATATGTGTATGTGTATATGTGTGTGTATGTATGTATGTGTATATGTGTGTGTATGTATGTATGTGTATGTGTATATGTGTGTATGAATGTATGTATGTGTATATATGTGTATGTATGTGTATTGGTATATATGTGTATGTATGTGTATATATGTATGTATGTGTATATATGTGTATGTATGTGTATATATGTATGTATGTATGTGTATATATGTATGTATGTGTATATATGTGTATGTATGTGTATATATGTATGTATGTGTATATATGTGTATGTATGTGTATATATGTGTATGTATGTGTATATATGTATGTATGTGTATATATGTGTATGTATGTGTATATATATGTATG